>NC_136525.1:41872464-42019964 GCF_053919585.1 Euprymna scolopes
TATATATATATATAAACTACTTCATTTACTCATAAAATTAATATACGAAAGTATAAATTTATGCCTAAACTTTAAGTATTTACTTCAAAAGTGCTCAACAATGCGTAGGTAGAGCTAGTTAGTAAGTTATAAAATATATATGGCGGTTAAACTACACTGAATAATCGGCGTTTCATCCACTCTAGGACTCTTCAGGAATTAACCGTATTATCGTTAAAATAATCAACAAATGCGCATAAGTTTATAAACGGTAAAAATAACATTAAAAATTATATAGGACTTCGTAGCGTAACGAACTATGCGCCGGATTGTAGGTGTATCAGAATTTTTGTAGGAATTGTTGACACCCCTAACACGAAACTGCGGATAAAATATAAAAAACTCGTAATTTCTCTTTTAAAAGTGGGTTGTTTATTTTCTTTATGGATTATACTTCCAAAATAAACTATTGAAGTTGTTTTAAAAGTAATAGAAATATATATATATATATTTTTTTAAACAGTAATGAATTTTACGAACTCAATATTTTTCAATTCTTAAACTTTAAAAATCTATCAAAATTTTTCTATTGATTCTATTTTTACGATATCTTCATGGTCGATGTGAAATGTTATGCTCTTTCCAATAAACCGAATATAATATTTTGGACAAACGTTTTTTCTTTCTTTAATTCACCCCCCCCCTCATTTTCAAGTGTCTATTAAAGAGTAAATAATTAATTTACTCACCAAAGTTTTATATATCACAAATTGAAGAGAAAAAGTCAGTAAATAATATATTCAAATTTAAAACAAAAAAGTAGTGTTTTTTTTAGAAATTTACCTGTAAAGTCCGAAGTTTAAAATCTTAAAAAAACAAAAAAACAAAAAAAAAACACGTTTTTTTGTGTTTTTTTTTTTAATGAAACCTTTCTCCTTTAATTGAAAAAAAAAAAAAGAAGAAATTAGGGCTTGGATTACATTTTTCGAGGAGTTATAAGCTTGGAAAGACGGGGTGGAATTATTCAATATTTTTCATTAAATTTTTGCTGACACCCCTGGTCCGGGATTCGATTTCTAGAAAGAGTCCTAGAGTGGATGAAACGCGGAATATTCAGTGTAGCTTAACCGCCATATATATTTTATAACTTACTACTACTACTACTACTACTACTACTATTATTATTATTATAATAGTAATAATAATAATAATAATGATAATATATATATATATATATATATATATATATATATATATATATATATATATATTCAATAATGTGTGTGCGGATGAATTATAGTCTACCTGTATTTATAAAAGCAAACCGAATTCTAATTATTTGGAGGAGGGTATGTGGGGGTGGGGGCTCGAAATATCCTTGTACTTAGTAACATAACCAAAATGAGTGTGACGATTGGAAGCCGATAATTACCTCTTGGGCAGGTGCGTCCAGTACAAGCCACGATATTGTCAAGCTTACAACAAACAACAAAAATCGGCAAAAAAAAAAAAAAAAAAAAAAAAAAAAAAAAAAAAAAAAAAAAAATGAAAAAGGAAAACGAAATTAAACCTACCGACGCAGATTAATTAGAGTACAGCTTGCCCGGTGACGGCAGCAGTATAAGCGTCTCAATAAATATTCGAATACCTTTATCGAGAAAAAGGATAGCAGAAAAGAACACTCTGGTTATTGTCCAGAATTACGTCATCTATCTATCTATCTATCTATCTATCTATATATATATATATATATATATATATATATATATATATATATATATATATATATATATATATATATATATGCATTTGTTTTGTTTTGTTTACTTGCCTCCCCACAAGGGCAGAGTTAGACATGAGGTCGGTTTTGGGTTTGTATTACTGTACACATAGATTCGAAAAAGTTGTCGAAAAAACAAATATATAACAAATAAATGTTATCGAAGGCAAGATAAGTTACTTTTCTACCTAACTGGATATATTTTTCGTGTTTTTATTCAATGTAACATGTTTATTCAGCTCGAAAAGCATACAGTGTTTACCGATGTATTGGAAAATTCAAAATGGCGCCCGACACTCTCTTTAACACGGTATGTTCAGGAAAAGATGTTATCTCTTCTCTTCTCTTCTCTTCTCTCTTCTATCTTCTTCTTCTTCTATATAAATAAAATGAACTCATTTTTTCACGTCGGATTTTGACCTTAATAGGATTAAAAATCAAGATATTTCATGCAAATATAATATGCACAAACAGCAGAACAATATCTGAGGTGTGTTATAGGCTTATTATTTCTCAAATTCCTCGATAATCTTAGATTTCTATACTTTTTTTGCTGAGAAGTCACGGCCAAAATCGGTTAAGATCAATGGAAGTGGTAAAATATTTTCTCTCTAATAAATTCCTCCTCCCCCTGCCACCACTTAACACCGTTTGGGGATCGTTCACAAGGAACAGTTGAGAAGAGAACACCGGTTTGGCTTCGTAGTTCTTTCATGTGAAGTTATTTAAAATCACTAAACTAAGCTGCAGTGCTCTGTGGCGTAGTGGTTAGCGTGCTGGACAATTCACATTATATTTTCACGTTCGCGCCGACCTACCGTAGTCGTTTTTTTTTTTTTTTTTTTCCTAAACAACTGGAATGGACTTTTCTTGGTGGCCGAACTGTTAACGTTGCAGATGTTTTTTTTTTGTTTTTTTTCACACTTTATTTTCCTACTTTTACTCATGACTCCGGGTTTGATCCTTCCTACTTACCTACCATAACATTTTTTAAAACTCCCCCCCCGTCCCGGAAACAAGCACTCGGGCAACGCCGGGTACCCCCGCTAGTAAATAATGAACTAGACAAAATACTGTTAGAAATTCGCTCATTATATGTTACCGTGACATAAGTTGACATATATTCGGTGTTTTTTAAATAGTATTTTATCTAGCTGATGAAAAGATGGTGGGATCCTTCTACCGCTCCAGAAGATATCTCACTACTGATGCAATTCTCTATCTATATAAAAGCCAAGTACGTCCAAGGATGGAATACTGTTGCCATATCTGGGCAGGAGCTGCTAAAAACAGCCTATCCTGCCTTGACAGAGTACAAAATAGACTTTGTGGCTTAGTGGGGGATGCCCTTTTCTCTACCCTGCCACCTCTCTCCCACAGAGGTGCTCGTCTGAACTCCAATCTCTGGCCCCCCTCGCCAATCTTTCACGAAAAACACCCGTCTAGCTGAATCCACTGTGAAAAATTTCCCCCACTCTATATCTGTGCCTAAATCAAAATGTGGATTCCATGAATAAAGCTTCTTTCTTAGAACTGCATGCCTATGGAACTCTGTTTCGTCTGCCTGCTTCCCACCGGACTACAACTTGGATGTCTTCAAGTCCAACGTTAACAAATTCCTAATAAACCGCCCCCTTAAGTAAACACTTCATCAAATCTCCACACTAACGTAATGTACATGCAATAACCCTTATCCCTGAGTGGCTTCCGGGCCTTGATAAGTGGTGATCACTGTGTAAAAAAAAAAAAAAAAAGAATAAAGTACTAAGTAAAATTCAATTTTAAGTGACACTCTTCTGGAGGTTGAAGGTTCACTCTTCAGTGCAGGCAATTCTAAGAATATGTGGGAATTGAAATTCCCAGGCTAACTTGATTGTCACCCTTTAACTATGGTAACTAGAGAGCGACACAGCCACGTCACTTCCTTAACTGTATATTTCTCTTTTCACTGGGCCCTCAACCAGTCAACATTACATAAACAGGCCTCAGCAGATTGGTGACCCTGATGTGATCACTCACGTAAGGGTCACCAATATGTTGAGGATAGGATGGCTTATTTAAGTAATTGACGATCCCATCCTCATGTGTTGTTAATGAATGGTAGGTGATTGAGAAGCATGAGTCGCATAATGAAGAGACGAAACATACCGATATATGATAACAAATAAATGTAGATTTATTTACATAAAACCTGAAATGAATATAGAGATATTAAGAATAAGAGTTCGTTGGTGAGAAGAAAGGATTAAGTAACATTACTTGCAAAATATTTTGATGAGAAGCTAGGATGGTTAGTCAGGAGGGCTGGTTGGCTGGCCATGCCAACTGGAACGCATTTCGTCACATGTTGACTGGTTGAGGGTCCAGTGAAAAGAGAGAGAAATATACAGAACAGGAAGTGACGTGGCTGTGTCGCTCTCTGGTTACCAGAGTTAAAGGGCGATAATCGAGTTAGCATGGGAATTTCAATTCCCACAAATACAATTGCAAATTTCTTAAGAGGTCATGGCTGATAGAACAAGAGCATGCTACCCATAGATTAAATAAAGAATTCTGTCCAAAATTCCATACAGATTATTGAATTTGACAAGATACACCTGAAGAAGGTCGGCAGTTACATCCACCGAAATGTTGTAAAAATAACAAGGATGGAATACTGCTGCCATATCTGGGCAGGAGCTGCTAAAAACAGCCTATCCTGCCTGACAGAGTACAAAATAGACTCCATTGCTTAGTGGGGGATGCCCTTTTCTCTTCCCTGCAACCTCTCTCCTACAGAAGAGACGTTGTGAGCCTGTCTTTGTTTTATCGTTATTTCCATGGGAAGTGCTCATCTGAGCTCCGATCTCTGGTCCTCCCTCGCCAATCTTTCACTATAAACATCCGTCTAGCTGAAACCCCTATCAGTAATTTTCCCCACTCTTTATCTATGCCTAAATCAAAACGTAGATTCCATGAACAAAGCTTCTTTTTTAGAAGTGTATGCCCGTGGAACTCTTTTCCGTCTGCCTGTTTCCCACCTGGCTACAACTTGAATGTCTTCAAGTCCAACATAAACAAATTCCTGATGAACCGCCTCCTTAAGTAAGACAGTTTATCAAATCTCCAGTACTAACGATTACTACGATACTATCCCATTTATTACTGTACACGTAATAACCCTTATCCCCGAGTAGCTTCCGGGCCTTGATAAGTGGTGACCACCATGTAAAAAGATAAATAAATAAATAAATAAATAATATGGAAGATAAGAACAGTAGTCCAAATAATCTAAATACTACGAATTTCACATGCAGGGGTAGCATGCTCTTGTTCCATGATCCATGACTGGATAAAAAAGTAAGTAATTCACAATTTTATTTTTCAGTTGCCCACACTGAGAATTGAACCGTCAATCTTGAGGAGAATATCACTTTTACAATTGATTAGTAATCATGAGTCCTGGACAGTTATGGTACAAATTTTAGGAGCCGTAAACGAATCAATTCAAATCTTGTAAACTCATTGAAAGCGACCTGTTAATGATAATAGACCGGCTTTGTTTGTGTTTTGTTTTTTGACGAAAGAATTTGATTAAAGGTCAGTGTGCCAGGCAGCCATCAGATTGCAAATTGCCTCAGCAGAAGAGCTATGATTAAACGAGACTAAAAGTTTCCTTTCTCCATTGTTTTTAATTGGCAACAAACTTTGTATAGAGTTTACATGTGAATTCACAAAAATGTTTTCCAAAACTAATTCTACTCACTAGCGATGGGACGATTCCAATATTTTTCTCCGATTCCGATACAATTACAGATTCTGTTCTAAATTCCTGATTCAGATACAATTACCGATTCTGTTGTGAATTCTTGATTCCGATACAATTACCGATTCTATTCTAAATTTACAATTCCGATACAATTACCGATTCTGTTCTAAATTTCTGCTTCAGCTACAATTACCAACTCTATTCTAAATTCACAATTCTGCTACGATTACCAATTCTATTCTAAATCTACAATTCCAATAAATTACCGAGTCTATTCTAAATTCACAATTCCAATACAATTACCGATTCTGTTTTAAATTCACAATTCTGATACAATTACTAATTCTGTTTTAAATTCACAATTCTGTTACAATTAACATTTTGTTTTAAATTCCTGATTCTGATACAGTTACATCTGGGCAGGAACTGCTAGAAAGGACTTGTCCTGCCTTGATAGAGTTCAAAATAGACTTCGTAGCCTCGTAGGAGATGTCCTTTTCTCCTCCTTGCAACCTCTATCTCACAGAAGAGATGTTGCGAGTTTGTCTCTGATGTATCGTTATTTTCATGGAAAGTGTTCAACTGAGCTTCAATCTATGGTCCCCCCTCACCAAACTTTCACAAGAAACACTCGTCTAGCTGTAAACACTATCAATAATTTCCCCCACTCTTTATCTGTGCCTAAACCTAAACGTAGATTCCATGAATAAAGCTTCTTTCTTAGAACTGCACGCCTGTGGAATTGTCTTCCGTTTTCCTGCTTTCCGGCTGACTACAATATGGTTGTGTTCAAGTCTAAAGTAAATAAGTTCTTGATGAGCCGTTCCGTATAAGTTATCAAATTTACCAAATTTTCATTACTACTGATTACTATATTGTCCAATTTCTACTGTACACTCTTTAACCCTTATCCTTGAGTGGCCTCTGGGCCTTGATAATGTGGTGATGCCTATGTAAAAAAAAAAAAAAAAAAAAAAAAAAGTTACCGATTCTGTTCAAAATTCCTGATTCTAATAAATTACCGCAAAATAGGCACAAATTTTTCTGCTTCTGATATTGATTCCGATACTGATTTCCGATACCCAAAAAGTTTCAATTTTTCCAATTCTCAATTTCGATTAATCGTCCAAACACTGCTACTAATTTTTTTTAGATGAGGATTTAAAATTCGTGATATTCAGATTATTCGGACTACTGTCCTCATCTTGCATATTATTTTCACAACATTTCGGTGGATGTAAACGCCGACCTTCTTCATGTGTCAAATTCAAAAATCTGTACAGAATTTTGGACAGAATTCTTTATTTAATCTATGGGTAGCATGTTCTTGTTCTATCAGCCATGATTTGTATTTGTGGGAATTGAAATTCCCAGGCTAACTCGATTATCGCCCTTTATTGATCACATCGGGGTCACCAATCTGTTGAGGCGTGTTTATGTAATGTTGACTGGTTGAGGGCCCACTAACCTGTTCCTCTTGTGTACACGCTACTAACGAAGATGACAAATAAAGATGTTTATTAAATGTTAAAATGAGACTTCCTTTCATTGTCTTCATTAT
This sequence comes from Euprymna scolopes, assembly GCF_053919585.1. Classification (NCBI taxonomy): domain Eukaryota; kingdom Metazoa; phylum Mollusca; class Cephalopoda; order Sepiida; family Sepiolidae; genus Euprymna; species Euprymna scolopes. The sequence goes on from NC_136525.1 coordinate 41,879,533, forward strand.
TAATTAAAGTTAGTCAACACCAACACCAACACCAACACATGATCCGCAACCTGATTCCGATGTTCCTGATATGACATGTCGGGATGAGGGAGTGACTGATAGATCACCCGTAGTGACGAAGAAGATGTCCCGAGCTCTGAAGGACTTACAGCCTTTCAACAACTCTGATCTGAGGGAATGAACCCTGAGTACTCTGCCTTTTGAACCAGAAACTATCATGTGCCGTCAGGCATGCGATAGACATGGCCTGCCCACCGGAGCTGGGTTTTGCGGATTATGGTGGTGATGGTATGGAGCCCCGCGCGCTTCAAGACTTCTGTGTCAGGAATTCTGTCTTGCCAGCGGATGTTGAGAAGATTACGGAGGCATCTGAGGTGGAAGCCATTCAGCTGTTTTTCATGTCTTTTATATGCAGAACGTTCTGCCTGGCGTTGCGCCATCAGCCTGGGAGCCGACAGGGCAGAGGATCGACGCATGACCCACAACGAGCAGAAGCACAAGAGGAGGAAGGAGAGAGCTGTTGGTTCGCAGCCTGCCGATACCGCCTTCACGTGTCCAGAGTGTGGAAGTGTCTGCCGAGCACAGATTGGCCTCATCAGCCATCTCATGACCCACAAACCCCTGACGCCAAATTGATTGATACCTTGGTCATCGTCGACTTCGACGGACGAGCAAGAAGAAATCATGTGCTGTACAGGACTGGGAGGAAGGAAATGAACAATGTACTTCTCAGTTCCTTCATTTTTACTAATGTATGTTTCTTTCATTTCAATAGCTGAATGGCCTTTGGTCCCATATTTATATATAATGTTTTACAGTAATGTGATATCATTGATTGGAGCTCAGTCGAGCACCTCTCGTTGAAGTAGAGATATTCAATATCCAACATGACTTACCTGCCGCATGTGGACCATTTTTCAAATACTATTGCAGCACACACTAGTGATGGGACGATTCCAATGTTTTTTCCCGATTCTGATACAATTACTAATTCTGATTCTGATTCTTTATAAATCTCTAAATATTTAACTGTATTTTTAATAGTTAAATATATAGTATTTTATATATATATATATATGTATATATACATATATATATATATATATATATATATATATATATATAAAGATTATTGAATTTTTATTTATATTTTTTATTAGCGATTCTGAACTAATTTCTTTCTTTTTCACTCTCTGAGCGTTTATTATAAGAAAGGAGTTATTTGCCCTTTGTTTAGAGTTTTCCGCCCTCATTTTCAGGACGTATTACTTTTTTTATTTTTATTTTATTAAAATATTATTTATTAATTCTATGTCTAGCTATACTGATGAGGTGAAACATACCATAGACTCGACAGAAGGGAGATGACTTAAGAAGCCAGCTAACTCTCTTCTGTCGAGTTTGTGGTTCCACATTTGAATATAACGTTTTTACAGTAATGTGATATCATTGATTGGAGCTCAGTCAAGCACCTCTCGTTGAAGTAGCCATATCCAATATCCAAGATTACTTATCTGCAGTATGTGGACTATTTTCCAAATACCATTGCAGCACACACTAGTGATGAGGCGATTCCAATGTTTTTTCCCGATTCCAATACAATTACCAATTCTGATTCCAATTCTTTATAAATCTCTAAATATGTTGGGTCTGCACAAATAATTAACAAGAACACGGAAAGTAAAGGTATAACAATAGGCAGAAAAGTTATATACATATTTACATGTCTTCAGATATACTTCAGTTGGAGATATTCCGGCAGGTGGCGTGTTGCATGTCTTACTGGAGACAACATAGGCATCTTGCCTATTTGACGGTCATTGCAGAACTTCCCTCGGTATTGGTGATTGATACCTTTATATATTTCACTCACCCGCCTATGTTAATTAGTGGGCGTCTCCGCAACAAAATATTTAAGTATATATTTAATAGTTAAATATATAGTTATTTCTATATATAAAATATATATATTTTATATAGAGAGTTGTTATTTTGTCCGTATATTGTAAAAACACATCTTAACTATACCGATATTGTCACAAACGTAAGATTACACTTGTAGGAGGGAGCGATCTATAAGTACAGTTACCAAGAATTCTTCATAAGTTTTGGTTTCGGTTTCGATTATAGCTGATGCCACTCCAGTAAGCTAATTTTTTTTTTAAATAATTTTACCAAGAATTCTTCATGAATTTTGGTTTCGTTTTGGACTCAAATTATATATACAGGGTGGGCCAAAATAAGGGTCCTATCTTTAAATTTGAATAACTTCCACAAAATAAAAGTTAAACTCACTAAACTTTATGTGTGTGTAGACTGACCCTTCCGAGATTTTTTTGAAATAAACAAAACAAATTTTGGCCGAAAAACACTTCTTAAAACTTACATGAATTTATGAATTTTTAAAAATAGGACCCTTGTTTTGGCCCACCCTGTATTAGTTTTACTTGTAGTTTAAAATCAATAGATATTCATTATTTTGTCATTATTACCAGCAGTGGAAGATTTTGCTTTAAACAAAATCAAATATGAAAAATATAGAGGAATCGTTTTTGGCATCAGAAAGTAGGCACAAATTTTTTCGATTCCGATACCCGCAAAAGTTCCCGTTTTTCCGATTCCTGGTTCTGATTGATCGTTTCAACACTAGTACATACTTGCAAACCATATATGAACTCGGCCTGCCTTCAAGTTAACACCTATGCGCATCCGAATTTCCGCCTAAGAACATTATCCTATTGTATATCTTTACCCATTCCTTGCAAATAGGACATTCTGTAACGTTGTTATTTCTTAAATCGTTTTTTTTTTTTCCATGTACAGAAAAGAGATTCGAAAACATTTGTTGGGACTTTTTTTTTTTTTTACAAGGGTGTCACCACTTATCAAGGCCTGAAGGCCACTCGAGCATAAGAATTAATGAGTGTACAGCGGTCATAAACGGCACAATCACGTTGACACACAAGTTCTTACCAGATCACCAAAGTTAAGCAATGTTGAGCCTGGCCAGTACCAGATCAGTGACCATTTGGGAAAGCGAGGCGCTGTATGTACCGTGAGGTAAAATACCAGGTTGGGAAACAGGCGCAGTCTATCTTTCTCTTGAGAGTAGTTAGGCCTCTCTTAAGCCGTGGTAGGCAATGCATCACAATAAAAAATTGCCTTGATTACCCTAGCGAAGCATCAAGTATTCAGCTACGGACAAAATTTGAAGGTACTTGTGCATAATTTGAACCAGACATAACTCAGCGTCCGATCGGCTTTGCTCGGAACATGACGGTAATCGCCGAGCGTCGACAATTACGAAAGCATAACAAACGCTACTAAAAAAAAAAAAAAATGAAGGAAACATGTAAACATAATAATTTAGTACTTATAGGAGGAACTACAAGAAAGTTGCCGACATTTTTTTAAGTGAAAGTAATTTTTGCAGGACGAACTTGATTCGAACTTGGAACGCTCAAGTCATCCATCCTGCCGTCACCTTTGATTAGTGATAGAATTCGATTATTTAAGAGGACTGCTCGATAAAAACATATTAGCATTAGACTTGAAAGCGACCATGCTGTATTATATATATAAAAAGCAGGCTCCTTCAGTCTTGGACAGACTATGGATACCCAGGAAGGGTTGCTTGCGCGTGAAATTTTTGTGGCAGCAGGTGCGCAATCTCCAACCACACCTCTCCTGAGACGACATTGTTAAATACCAGTGGCAAGTGAAGTGTATGTACAGGACGACTGGAAACAAATGTAGAGATAAGCGGAAAGCACATACAGCGTCTAGAATTCTCAAATGGTCACCCATCTGTTACTAACCAGGCTCAACGTTGTTTAATCTCGGTGATCTAACGAGAACCGGTGTGTCAACGTGATTATGCCATATATATATATATATATATATATATACACACACCATACTTTGGGGTAATTGCGCCAACTAAAAAAAAGTGCTCTTCATATTGCGTGGTTGCCAGAAGAGTACTTTTAGTTAGTTGCTGCAATTACCCTGGACTTGGCGCAATTACTCCAAAATACAGTATATATATTTTATTGGAATCCTTTGAGATGAATAATTTATGTATTTATTTCATTTATTTGTGGACTGTTATCCTCATCTTCATAGTTGTTGTTTGACCACATTTCAGCTAACTCATCCTCTGGCCTTCTTCTTAACCGTGAATGATATAGGAATGCTGAGTCTTGTAACTGTATCTCCAGTAATTACTGCCTTCCATAGTTGTTGTCGTTTTCTCACCATATTTTGGCCAACTAAGTCTCCGGCCTGCTTTTTGGTAGGATTGAAACCACTATCTTCAGATAATACTCAATGCCTCTATCCACTGCACCACATATTGGACTCAGCATTCCTATCCCGTCATGGTTAATCACCTGAAGAAGGCCAGAGGATGAGTTAGCCAAAATAGGGTGAAACAACAACAACTATGAAGATAAGAATAACAGTCTGCAAATAAATAAAGTAAATAGGCCATGTTGTAGTCAGCTGGAATGCAGGCCTGCAGTACAGTTTCACAGGCAGGCAGTTCTAGGAAAGAAACTTTAGATTTAGGCACAGTGTTAAGTTCATTCTAAAGAGAAACAGTATTTTTTTGACAAATTAATTAACTATCTCATTAAGGATTAATGGATGGACACAGCGAACAGAGATCTTAGGGGGACATTTCACTCTTGGCGATTATCAAAGTTACTGCTGCATTATTGGCAATCTATACTGTGCAATAGATAGACTGATTTGAAATTTCAGTTATCACAGTGTTATTGGCAATCTGCACCACACAATATCCCATGGGCAAACTGATTGATACCTTGGTTTCTATTTCAACATCGATATTCGTGATGCATCATATCGAGTTGACGTCATTTGTGGAGTTAGGCAATTGCAACTTTTAAACTTGTACAGAAAAAGAGACTGTTGTGAGTTTAGTTTTAAGTTTATTCGAGGGTGAAAAGAAAATTTAACACACAGGAGAGAGACGAGTATTTTCTTAATTTGTTTACTATCGTATTAAGGATTAATGGATGAACACAGAAAATAGAGATCTTGGGGTGGACATTTCGCTCTTGGCTATTACCAAAGTTTTCCTTGCAGTTATTATAGTATTATTGGCGATCTGTACTACACACGTTGCATAGAAAAACTTTCCATCTCGATATCCGTGACGTCATTGTAGATATGTATGTGTGTCAATTACTTTTTGTACTACTGTAAATTCACCGTTGTCCATTTGTCTGTCCGCATTTTTCTTAATAACTACACCTTAAAATTTTTAAAAATTTACACAAACATTAAACATGATATGAGTAAAAAACTAACAGAACGGATTTTCCTCGGAAAACTCTGGTTGCCCCCCTAAGGGTGCCTTTTAGGTTAAAATGGCTAAAATTGACACTTTTGTGTTTATTAAAAAAATTGATGCGTTGGATTTTTATAAAACTTTCTGAAAAGTTGTAACTAACGGATTTCTATATAATTTTGTTTGTCTATACTTCGCGATAACTCTTGGGTGTGCTCCAGGGGCTCTTTTAGGGCTAATAAAAACACTCCATTTTTGGGACTATTTTATCATATTTGTCCAAAATTTCCTTGTATGTCTATTTAGCAGTTTTGCATGGTGCTGATGTCAAATTTGAATATGTTAAGACCTTGGGGACTTTTGGAGTTAAATCGTGGGTGGGGGTGGGGTGGGGTGGGGTCAAATGATGGACTTAGTCATTTCTTTTTTGCATGGTGCAGAACTCAGATTTACATATGTTAAGACCTAAAACTTTCACTAGAATTTGACGTCCTCTGAGGACTTTTGGGCTAAATGGGGGCGGGGAGGCAAATGCTGAACTTAGTCATTTTTTTATGCCTCGTCCACTGTGCACTCACGGGGGACCATGCATGCTTCACTTGTTTTGTGAAAAAAGTATAACAGAAAAGTTTAGTTCTGGCATGGTGCTGAACTCAAATTTAAATATGTTAAGGCTTTGGGGACTTTGGGGCTAAATGGGGAGGGGGGCAAATGATGGACGTAGTCATTTCTTTTTTTGCATGGTGCAGAACTCAAATTTATATATGTTAAAGCCTAAAACTGCACCGTTTGTTCATTTTCACCAGAATTTGACGTCCCCTGAGGACTTTTGGGGCTAAATGAGGGGGGGGGCAATGCTGAACTTAGTCATTTTTTTATCACTGGGCACTTACGGGGGACCATGCATGCTTAACTTGTTTCCTGCTGACCTTTTCTTCATATGTCAGTTTCGTTTAGTAAATGCTGCATTAATTAATTCATTTTCCTCTCATCCATAAAGCCGCGATCTGTCATTCGTTGAGCTGGACGAATATAACTTTGTAACATCTACAGAAAACGAACAAAAGACGTCTGTTGGAAGTTGAGTTTTAAGTTTATTTTGAGGAGAAACAGTTCACACATGAGAGAGACTAATATTCTCTTAACTAATTAGCTATTATGTAGAAACTCGCTCTTGACGTTTTAAAACTATTCTGTTCCCAAACTGTTTTGTTTTTATTTTGCATACAAATTGTCGATTCTTTTTAATCGTTTATGAAAATTCTTGTAATAGACGTCCTCTCCACCCTCAAGTGTATTTTTACGTTTTGCAAAATATATGCGGACATTAGACGGGGGGGGGGGCATTTGAACATTTTTAAAAAGCATTGAATCTTTAATTAAATGTTAACTTTTTTTTTTTAAATCAGAATTGGTACTTGTATCGGAATCGGGAAAACTTTTGGAATCATCCAATGACTAATATATATATATATATATATATATATATATATATATATATATATATATATTCCCACGCATTCGCTCATACTCAAATTGAAAAAAAGAGGGATTTTTAACAATAGAAAAAAAATTAAATGCATGTTAACAAAGAAATTAATACGGAGTGAAAAAAAATTAATTGTGAATTATCAGTTTCAAAAGGAAAAACAAATAAAATCAACTTGAGTGTACGATCGTTTCGGAGATGTAAAATATTTAGATATACACTACCCTCCCAAATGTATTTAACGTTTTGCAAAATATATGCAGGCATATTATATTATCTATAGATTATTATCCGTATTCGCTTCGGCCGTTATCATGCTGTGCACCCCTAAAAAAGGAAACTGGATCACTCCTTCAACAAAAAAATGGTGTCGCTTTTAAGGCAAAGCTAATAAAAATGATTTGTTCTCCTTGGCCTTTTGGCCAAGATCAAAGTGTAGTATCTGTTCCGGCAGATACTGCACTTAAGATAATTTGTACCAGTCAATGGAGGGGAAACCCTCTATACTGGGACAATTATTATTTTTGGTAACCAGAGTGCCCCCTTTTTGCCTACTTTTAGGGGAGCTGGTTTTTACCTCACATTAAAAACGGCCTTGTGCCTAATTTGCTCAGTGGGGGAGCAAATAAATACCATCTGTTCCGGCAGATGCTGCACTTAAGATAATTTGTACCAGTCAATGGAGGGGAAACCCTCTATACTGGGACAATTATTATTTTTGGTAACCAGAGTGCCCCCTTTTTGCCTACTTTAAGGGGAGCTGGTTTTTACCTCACATTAAAAACGGCCTTGTGCCTAATTTGCTCAGTGGGGGAGCAAATAAATACCATCTGTTCCGGCAGATACTGCACTTAAGATAATTTGCACCAGTCAATGGAGGGGAAACCCTCTATACTGGGACAATGATTATTTTTGGTAACCAGAGTGCCCCCTTTGGGCCTACTTTTAGGGGAGCTGGTTTTTACCTCACATTAAAAACGGCCTTGTGCCTAATTTGCTCAGTGGGGGAGCAAATAAATACCATCTGTTCCGGCAGATACTGCAAGCTATGACTAGCTATGACTAGCAAAGACCAGATGTGGGGGCAACCCCACATGCCTGACCTTTAACCAGCTCCCATTTCCCACCTCTCGGGAGCTGGTCCCCTTTTTCCCTTCCCCCTCCCTTCACTCCTCACATTAAAAATCGGCCTTGTGCCTAATTTGCTCGGTGGGGGAGCAAATAAATACCATCTGTTCCGGCAGATACACTTGGTCTTTTGGCCAAGATCAAAGTGTAGTATCTGTTCCGGCAGATACTGCACTTAAGATAATTTGTACCAGTCAATGGAGGGGAAACCCTCTATACTGGGACAATTATTATTTTTGGTAACCAGAGTGCCCCCTTTTTGCCTACTTTTAGGGGAGCTGGTTTTTACCTCACATTAAAAACGGCCTTGTGCCTAATTTGCTCAGTGGGGGAGCAAATAAATACCATCTGTTCCGGCAGATGCTGCACTTAAGATAATTTGTACCAGTCAATGGAGGGGAAACCCTCTATACTGGGACAATTATTATTTTTGGTAACCAGAGTGCCCCCTTTTTGCCTACTTTAAGGGGAGCTGGTTTTTACCTCACATTAAAAACGGCCTTGTGCCTAATTTGCTCAGTGGGGGAGCAAATAAATACCATCTGTTCCGGCAGATACTGCACTTAAGATAATTTGCACCAGTCAATGGAGGGGAAACCCTCTATACTGGGACAATGATTATTTTTGGTAACCAGAGTGCCCCCTTTGGGCCTACTTTTAGGGGAGCTGGTTTTTACCTCACATTAAAAACGGCCTTGTGCCTAATTTGCTCAGTGGGGGAGCAAATAAATACCATCTGTTCCGGCAGATACTGCAAGCTATGACTAGCTATGACTAGCAAAGACCAGATGTGGGGGCAACCCCACATGCCTGACCTTTAACCAGCTCCCATTTCCCATCTCTCGGGAGCTGGTCCCCTTTTTCCCTTCCCCCTCCCTTCACTCCTCACATTAAAAATCGGCCTTGTGCCTAATTTGCTCGGTGGGGGAGCAAATAAATACCATCTGTTCCGGCAGATACACTTGGTCTTTTGGCCAAGATCAAAGTGTAGTATCTGTTCCGGCAGATACTGCAAGCTATGACTAGCTATGACTAGCTATGACTAGCAAAGACCAGATGTGGGGGCAACCCCACATGCCTGACCATTAACCAGCTCCCATTTCCCACCTCTCGGGAGCTGGTCCCCTTTTTCCCTTCCCCCTCCCTTCACTCCTCACATTAAAAATCGGCCTTGTGCCTAATTTGCTCGGTGGGGGAGCAAATAAACACCATCTGTTCCGGCAGATACTGCAAGCTATGACTAGCTAGGACTAGCTATGACTAGCAAAGACCAGATGTGGGGGCAACCCCACATGCTTGACCTTTAACCAGCTCCCATTTCCCACCTCTCGGGAGCTGGTCCCCTTTTTCCCTTCCCCCTCCCTTCACTCCTCACATTAAAAATCGGCCTTGTGCCTAATTTGCTCGGTGAGGGAGCAAATAAATACCATCTGTTCCAGCAGATACTGCAAGCAAAGACCCTATGTGGGGGCGACCCCACAGATATGACCTTGGTCAATATAGGGGCAACCCTTCATACCAATTGTCACTATCCAGCTCCCCTACTCCCCGGGGAGCTGATTCCCATTTCCCCTTCACTCCTCACTTTAAAAATCGGTCTTGTGCCTAACTTGCTCGGTGGGGGAGCAAATAAATACATCAAAGTGTAGTATCTGTTCTTCAGATGCTACATTTCAATTTCTTGTTGTTATTATTATATTAGGATAAAGAGGTGGACACAACAACAAAGATCTTAGGGGACATATCGCTCTTGGCGATTACCAAAGTTTTTTTTTTTTTTTTTTTCGAGTGATTATGGCCTTATTGGCGATTTGTCCATGTAACTTTGATAGTCAGATTGATCAACCTCAATATCCATGGTGTCATGTGTCATGTCGACGTCTGTTTGTTTTTTTTTAACTCTACTTTGACTTATTTAGCCTCCCTAAAGATTATTTAAGATTCTCTTAACTTATAAATTAACTATTTTATTAAAGATAAATGAGTGGACACAGTGAATAGAGAACTTAGGGCAGACATTTCGCTCTTGGCAATTATCAAAGTTTTCCTTTCAGATACTACAGGATTTTTGACAATCTGTACTGTGCAACGTCCATAGATAGACTTTGTTCCCTTGACATACGTTTTTTTTTTTAAATTTTACTTTGTTTTCTTTTTTATTCTACTTTGAATCTTATGCCTTACCTTCAGATTTGTGTACGATCGTATCAGAGATGACATCAAGATTTTAGGGCTAAATGCGGGGGGGGGGGACAATGCTGAACTTAATCATTTTTTTATGCCTCGTTCACTGTACACTCATGGGGGACCATGCATGCTTCACTTGATTTTTTTTTCTGTTTTAGCATTTTTAAATGTTTTCATCTAATGATAATATCGGTTGGTTTTAGCATCGTAAATTATGATATGAAAACAGAAACGATTCTCTTAATTGTCGCGTAAAAACTACGTTTTGTATTATTAAGGTTAGCAATTTTGTTACATTAAAAATATTAGTCGCAGCTTTCTTTTTTTAATGTTTTCATTTCATAAAAAATATCGCGTCCTAAATTGTCTCCCTCTGCACAGTGACAAATTGTAAAACAGCGATTATATATATATATATATATATATATATATATATAAATATATATATATGTGATATGATATTGTCCTACATTAGCGTCGCTAAGAATTCTTCAACTTTACGAAGGGCAGATAACTCTGTCTGTCCTAAATTAGCTCGGTTCAAGTTCAAACAGCTCGTAAAATAAATAGAAAAAAGTATTCTTGGCCTTCGGTGTAGTATCTGTTCTGATAATTCTTTTCACTTTTTTGGGTCTCGGTTAGTGGAGGAGAAATCCTTCATGATTGAGACATTTATTTTTATTTTTGCTAATAACCAGAGTGCATCTTTCTGGTTTCCCTCCATTTTTTTTTTACCGTCACTTTCCAAACGATACCTGTTTCTTATTTTTTCTAACTGTCATGAGATTAACAAAACTTCTGATTTACCCAATAAATATAACAACTGCAGCGAGAACCTACCGATCCAGGATAGGTTTGCACAGTCAGAGCAGATACTACGAAGTCTGCAACAGATTAATCTGAGACGCAGAACTCCATTGATCTTGAGACAGACGGATGTCAACGGATTTTAATAAAGATAAATTTGAGTTGTGTAACATCGCAAGAACAAACAAAGACAAATAAATCTTTTTTTTTCTTTTTTTTTTCTTCCTTTGAAGATTGTAATGCTGGGTCTGGGGCAGCCAAACCAACTGCCAACATTGCCCCGCTTTTTTATTGAAACTAACCGAGAGCTCTTTTTAGTATCCTCGCTGTTCCCTTAAGTGCAATTATCTGAATCTCTTTTGCACTTGGCTCACCAGGAATATTAGTTAGGTAGGACTTCAGGTTCTTCTTCATAAGCCCTGTGGCACCTATAATAACTGGTATGATCGATATCCCCTTTAGGTTTTAGTTTTTTTTTCATATCATACATGAGACCTTGGTATTTGGTCTGTTTCTCTCTTTCAGCTCTGTTAAGACCGCCATCATTAGGAACACTCACTTCAATCAAGGTTGCAACTCTCTCTGACTTAGGATAGGTGTGCAAATGTCAGAGCAGATGCTGCAAGTCGGCAACAGACTAATCTGAGATGCTTTGTTTTAATGTTATTTCCATGGCATGTTGCTCGTCTGAGCTCCAATCTCTGCCCCCCCCCCCCGCCAATCTTTCATGACAAACACCTGTCTAGCTAAAACCACTGTCAGTAATTTTCCTCACTCTTTATCTGTGCCTAAATCAAAACGTAGATTCCATAAACAAAGCTTTTTTCTTTGAACTGCACGCCTGTGGAACTCTGTTCCGTTTGCCTGTTTCCCAGCTGACTACAACTTGAATGTCTTCAAGTCCAACATAAACAAGTTCCTGATAAACCGCCCCCTTAAGTAAGACACTTTATCAAATCTCCATTACTAACGATTACTACAATATTATCCCATTGATTACTGTACACGCAATAACCCTTATCCCCAAGTGGCCTCCGGGCCTTGATAAGTGGTGACTACCATGTAAAAAAAAAAAAAAAAGATGCAAAACTCCATTGATCCTGAGACAGACGGATGTCAACGGGTTTTAATAAAGATAAATTTAAGTTGTGTAACATTGCAAGAACAAACATAAAATAAATAAATCTGACTTGGCTTTCTGTTTTAGCAAAAGGGATTTATTACCATTATTTTCCAAACAATGCCTGCTTCATTTTTTTTTACTAACTGTTCATTTCGTCTGCCATGAGATTAACAAAACCCTGCCATCTCAACACCAGCTTAAAAGTCTCTCGTTGCCACTGCAGGGCCACACGTTCATCTTACCTGGTTCACGTTTTTCTTTCTGCTCGACCATGGGGTGCATTTTTCTCTGCTCTTTTTTCTTTTTTTTTCTTTTCTTTTTTTCTTTTCTTTTTTTCTTTTTCTTTTTCTCTTTTTCTTTTTTTCTTTTTCTTTTTTTTCTTTTTCTTTTTTTTCTTTTTTCTTTTTCTTCTGACATAAACCCACGCACACTTCCTAATTTGCATATGTGTTTTTTTGGCTACTGCTGCTAATATCTTTGCGATCCAGCTATCCTATGGCTCTTTTTTTTTCCTTTTTTTTTTTTACAAGGTGATCACTACTTATCAAGGCCTGGAAGCCGCTCAGGGATAAGGGTTATTGCATGTACAGTACGTTAGTGTGAGGGTTTTATGAAAATATCTACTTAAGGGGGCGGTTCAGCAGGAATTTGTTTACGTTGGACTTGAAGACATCCAGGTTGTAGTCAGGTGGGAAGCAAGCAGACAGAACAGAGTTCCACAGGTGTGCAGTTCTAAGAAAGAAGCTTTGTTCATGGAATCTGCGTTTTGATTTAGGCACAGATAAAGAGTGGGGAAAATTTTTCACAGTGGTTTCAGCTAGACGGGTGTTTTTCGTAAAAGATTGGCAGGGGGGGCAGAGATTGGAGCTCAGACGAGCAACATGCCATGGAAATAACATTAAAACAAAGCATCTCAGATTAGTCTGTTGCCGACTTGCAGCATCTGCTCTGACATTTGCACACCTATCCTAAGTCAGAGAGAGTTGCAACCTTGATTGAAGTGAGTGTTCCTAATGATGGCGGTCTTAACAGAGCTGGAGCTCAGACGAGCACCTGCCATGGAAATAACGATAAAACAAAGATAGGCTCGCAACGTCTCTTCTATGGGAGAGAGGTTGCAGAGAAGAGAAAAGGGCATCCCCCACTAAGCCACGAAGTCTATTCCTGATATTTTCCCATGCGCTCATTCGTGCTCTATTACACCATTGACAAGATTAATACTAGCTGATCCTATCGCAATCCGACATCGCATCATTTATTGATGATATGAAATAGTTTTAAATAATCTTGTGAACAAAAAAAAAAATTAGCAAACGGCAAAACTAAACTGAAAGCCTCGTTTCTTTAAACCCTTGACATCATGACCTCACCTAAATTTTAGACATCTCTTTCGGGGGAACTCATTTATTTCCCAAACTTTGTGTCACTTTAAACTGTACTTTTCAAGATTACAATTAGCTGATGCAGTTGCTATCCGACATAGGACCATCTATTTATTTATATATATAAAAGCGAAAATGTGTGTATGTATGTTTGTATGTATGTATGTGTGTTTGTGTGTCCGCTAAAAACTTTCGACAGACAGAACAAAAATTGACAAACTTGGTATCATATTGAAGCTCCATCCTTCGGCCAAAAAATATCGAAAACTTGGCCAAAAACGTTAATTTTTTCACCCTGAAATCAACAATTTTCTATAGGGGGGGTCAACAAAAACCGTCCTCTCATGACGAGATCGGTTCTGCGCATGCGTCAGATGACGTCATGGCCTGATTTAGTTTAAATAGTTGAAGAACTGACTAAATTTCATGTACTTTGTGTTATCTCAGTTGGTTAGAGCGTTGGGTCATTATCTAAACGTTTTGGGTTTGAATCGTGGTGTGAGATGTCTTCTTTTTTTTTTTTTGATTTTTTAAATTTAAATATTGCACCAGTGTTATTTAAGCCATTTTTCATGTAACGTTTGTTTTTCTGTTTTTTTTTTTTACTTCGCTTTTTCTTAGGTTTTATTAACACCCCCATCCCCGACCGACCACACACATCCAAAAAGACCCGGGTACCCACCGATTTTTTAATTTTAATATCGAAACAGGCTTATTTACGCCATTTTTCACATGTTTTTTTTTTTTTGGTTTTTAGTTTTAACGTTCGTTTTTCTGTTTTCTTTTTTGTTTTTGTTTTTTCGATTTTTACATTTAATATCGTTCGTTTGCCTTACGTTAGTTTTTTTGTGTGTTTTTTTTCGATGTTTTGATTACCCCCCCCCCCGCTCCTGTTTTAACGTTCGTTTTTCTGTTTTCTTTTTTTACTTCGCTTATTCTTAGGTTTTCATTAACACCCCCACCCCCCCACCCCCCACCCTAACCCTGCCCAACCACACACATCTCCAAACACTCGGGCAGCGCTGGGCACCCCCCCCCCCGCTAGTCTATAATATAAATCTTACCTGTCTGTTTAAATGTATGTATGTATGTATGTATGTCTACCTAAAACTTTCGACAGAGACAACGGATTTTCATGAGATTGATATCATTCTGAAGCTCAACCATTTGGACGACAAATATCGAAAAGTTGACAAAAAACATTGATTTCTTTGCTCTTAACTGGGCACTTTTCTACAAAGAGGGGATCACTTTTTTGCTGATATTTTCGAAAGTCATCCTCTCTTTTTGATCGACTAGCCTTAATTTAAACCTTCGCCACTTCAGGTTTGGCGATGGACGCAACAGCAAATACGTCAGGGGGGGGGTCACATTCTTTTCTTCCTTTGTGATACGGGTTCGAACCTGCCTACTTACTACCACTTTTTTTGGGGGGGGCTCAACACACACCTCCAAACACCCGGGCAACGCCAGGCTCCCAGGCTAGTCCATTATATAACAATTTATCCTTTATATTTTGATCTCTCACTAGTAAAAACTTCTGGGCTTATTCATTAAATACAACTGTTAAACGGTTAAGAAGTAGGTTTTGTTTGTACTCACTGACAACAACCGTTGGTATTCCCTGGAATCTGGGTGACAACAAGTTTTCCCAGATTTCCATTATTCACCATCTCTTTCAATAACCTTTGCAAATGAATTTGCACTATCACAACAACCGTTTATCATTGATTTCTTGTTGGCAACGACTATTGTCTTCACTGAAATTTGGGTGGCAGTAAGCCTCCCCAAGGTGCCAGTTCTCTTTGCATTCATCTAGTGGAGGTCTGGTTAGTGCTTTCGCTCCTCAGTCTTTTCATCCTCCTTGACCCTTCATGACTATTTGGTGTGGTGCCAGTTTATGCTGACACAATCATTTTTTTTATTTTTTATTTCTTATTTTATTTTATTTTTTTGTAATATTTGAAAGCTATTCTAGATAATTCTAACCCGATGAAATTTTAGTGATGCAGAAAAATAGGCAATACGAAGTCCGCAGCAAAACAGTGCCAGATAAAAAAAAAATAAAGTTTAAATGTAACGTAAACCATAACTTGTTAATCTTTCCTAGGCATGGTTCTAAATAGTACCTATTTACTTTGTCTCCCCACGGGACAGAGTTATACACCAGGGTCGTTTTTTAACGTGGAGAAAAGGAAAAAAAAATTTAAAATTGTCTCAGTCTTAAAGGATTTCTCCTCCACTGATAGACAACAAAAAATTGAAGTGTAGTATCTGAAGAACAGATACTATACTTTGATCATGGTTTCAAATAGTAGCCTCTTACGTCCAAGTGGCGATATGCCTTGTTGAGGGTCAATATGGTACATCATCAACGCTCTGATCCCCATTTGGCATCAATTGAAATGAACAGCTCTCGTCTTGGGGAGGCTCATGTTTTGACAAGCTTCTGGGCTTGACCTCTACTCCTGATCTTAAATGGAACACGTATATTAAATCCGTTGCCAAGGCCGCTGGATCCTTCTATCAATCCAGTAGATATCTCACTGCTGATGAAATTCTCTATCTATATAAGAGCCAGGTACGTCCAAGGATGGAGTACTGTTGCCACATCTGGGCAGGAGCTGCTAGAAAGAACTTATACCACCTTGATAGAGTTCAAAATAGACTTCGTAGCCTTGTGGGGATGTC
The DNA here is from genome assembly GCF_053919585.1 of Euprymna scolopes. Classification (NCBI taxonomy): domain Eukaryota; kingdom Metazoa; phylum Mollusca; class Cephalopoda; order Sepiida; family Sepiolidae; genus Euprymna; species Euprymna scolopes. The sequence goes on from NC_136525.1 coordinate 41,895,654, forward strand.
CTTTTCTCTGCCCTGCAACCTCTTTCTCATAGAAGAGATGTTGCGAGTTTGTCTCTGCTTTATTGTTATTTTTATAGCAAGTGCTCGGCTGAGCTCCATTCGCCAAACTTTCACAAGAAACACCCGTCTAGCAGAAAACACTATCACTAATTTCCCTCACTCTTTATCTGTGCCTAAACCTAAGCGTAGATTCCATGAGCAAAGCTTCTTTCTTAGGACTGTACACTTATGGAATTGTCTTCCGTTTTTCTGCTTTCCAACTGACTACAATATGGTTGTCTTCAAGTCTAACGTAAACAAGTTTTTGATGAGCCGTTCCATATAAGTTAACAAATTTCTATTGTACACTCTTTAACCCTTATCCTCGAGTGGCCTCTTGGCCTTGATAAGTGGTGATGTGGTGATGCCTATGTAAAAAAAAAAATCAAAACAGCGAAACAATGACATTTTTTTAATGCAAAAAAAAAAAAAAGAAGTATAATGCGATTTTTTTTTATCTGATACTGTTTGCTGTCGACTTCGAGTCGCCTATTTTTCATCACTTAATTTTTTTTTTTTTTTTTTTTTTCCCCCTCTCCCGATAGAAATCTCGAGTACTATCTACTGTTATGGGCCTTAATTTATTGCTAAAAGTTGCGGGGTGGTTATTTTCGAGTTTCTTTTTGCTGATGTAGCAAAATTTGCTTGATACTATTGAATATGAAATGCAGATGAATGTGCCGGTTATTTCTGGAGTCATTCCGAGAATAGGAATTACGGATTTGGCTTGAAACAGATTTCTATATTTGGAAGAATCGAATCATTTTTGGCAAAAATATGAAATTATTAAATGTGTAACCACACGCACGCACACACACACACACACACACACACACACACACACACACACACACACACACATATATTACAATAGAAAAATGCAAGCATGAAAAGTAATATGGTTAAGCTTTTAATTATTAAATGTGAATTTCATATTTTTGCCAAAAATGATTCGATTAAAAAAAAATGGAAAAGTAAAGGACCATTTGTTAAAACTAAAAAAGAAAAGGACAAGATATTCTAGTAAAAAATATAATAAATTTGTAACTTAAAATATTGAAGCAATAAGAATTGATCACATAATTTTATAAATTGAATTTAAAGAAATCTTAATGCTGCAATATTTCAAGTTATAAATTTATTATATTTTTTTACGAGGATATCTTGTCTTTTTCTTTTCCAGTTTTAACAACTAGTCTACTACTTTTCCATGTTTAAGCTTAACCATATTACTTTTTACATATGTATATATATATATATATATATATATATATATATATATATATATATATATACATATGTATGTATATATGTATATATATGTATATATATATATGTATATATGTGTGTGTATATATATATGTATATATGTGTGTGTATATATATATGTATATACATATGTATATATATATACGTATATATGTATATATACATATACGTATATATGTATATATACATATATATTTACATATGTATATATGTATATGTATGTATACATATGTATATATATATATGTATATACATATATGTATATATATATATGTATAATCTATATGTGTATAATATATATGTGTATATATGTATTCTATTGTAATCAATGATTTTTCTAGGCTTCCAACAAATTCACTTGTTCTTTGTTTGATTTTAGTCTTATTTTTTTGCTCCCATAAACACATATGTAGTGGGAGAGAGATGGAAGGAAGCTCCCCAAGAACCGGGTAGCTTTCAGAAATGTGATTTATCAGGGCTCTACATTGCGAGTAATAGTTGCATTTGCGAGTGATTTTTTCCAAGTGGCGACTAGAAATAATTAAACACTTATATTTTGATGATTGTATTTCTATCACCGACACAACAATCTTCCAAAGCTCACTACTGAGTGAAAAAATGTCTTTTCAACTTTTTTTTTAATAAAACAAACAAAGTTAAATTATTTAAACAATAATAGTTTAATAGAACAATATATATATTTTTTTAATGAAGGATATTTAAAAAAAAACATCTGAAGAAATTAGAATGTTCATACCTTCAAGTATCAACATAAAATTTATTGTATATTTAAAATTACACTTATTAAAAAAGACACAGAAAAATCTTTATGATGTATATACTCGTCACAGAACAAAGATGTCATATTCTAAAAGTCATGTAGGTTTGGTTAGTAACTTTTCTATTTGTCTAATAAATGAAAATATTTAGTTGTCAAAGGTCAACTAAAGATAAATTTGTCCGTAGAGCCCTGTTTATGATGGAAACAAAAGGATTGTTTTCCGAATTTCTTGTCTTCACATAAATTCAATTCGGGTCAATTTATGCAAGAGTACCCATTTTTTTTTTTTTTTTATTATTTAATTTCAATATTTTCAGTTTTATTTATGTTCTTTTATTTTAATTTTTTTTTAATTTCATATTTTCTCCTTCTCACCATTCAACTTCCTTTCAAATCGGTTAAAAGGTGATGATAAAAGACCCATTAAATATTCAAATCGATTCATCAACTAAACTGCATTTACTTTTTTTTTTCACTTCCGCTTAAGGAAATTTATTATTCTTTCTAGAAGTCTGCCCCCCCCCCCGACAATGAAGCCTATCCCACCTCTTACAATGAAGTCTGCCCCACCCTTGACAGTATGTGCTATTCCTGCCATTCACTTAATTCTTTATAAAATTTTATTTCATAAAAGTGAATCAAAACCGGATTCTATTCACCATTTCATTTATTAGAACATTATTGTCTGCATTGCTGCAGCAGCTTTTTGCATCCTCGACACACAACAGAATTTAATGCATACATATATATTTACTCAAACACATACACACATGTATATATATATATATGCACATAAACACATACATGTATGTATCTATACATGTATGTAGACACATTATTTGATGTATCCGCACATATAGCAAAGATATAATAGTTGATAAATCGATTCTCAGTATTTACTTCCACAATGCTCAATACGTAAGTAGAACTAGGTATTAAGTTATGAAAATATATATGGCAAAGATTTTCAGCATTTCATCCTCGTAAGGACTTATTTGATAAGGGCTGTAGTGTTTGTTTTTGTATGCTTGTATACAAGCTGGAATAATAGAATTTCATGATTGCAGCCAATGAGAATAGGCGGAATGTTATTTGGGAGAAATCATTTTCGAATAGTGAAATGCAATGGTAGTTGTACGTGTCTGAGTGTTTAATCCAGTTAATAAATGTATCAGGTCAATATAGTTATAATGGTTATATATTTACCCGGTCCTTACTGGAAGAGTGGGAGGACTTTTCAGGTAGAGGGGAAAATATGAACTACTTCGTCTATAGATCTTGGCAGTGGTTATGATGTCGCTCATTGTAAGATAGGATTTTATTATAACGAATAAATGTGTTGGTAACAGCGTTCAAAAGTTACATAAGATAGTTGATAAAAGTTTAGACATAATTAATTTGTATGTGGCATCTGTTATTGCAAACCTGGCGTAATTTGGTCTAGAGGAGGAATTTCTGTAATCAAATCATTATATATAGGAGGTTATTTAGTCAGGGTTTACTTCCAAGGAAAAGTATCATCATGCCAGGTTGTTTTGACAAACTCGTGTACAGAGAGACGTTAACTCTTGAGCTACGATGGTATTTCTACACACATTGCCTACGATGGGTGTGAATTTTTTCACATCACATAAAATCAAGTCTAGGGTGTTTGAAAAAGAATTTTTTTTATCCAAAAACAATACAAACATTCAAGCATGGGTTTCATTCATTGATTAATGCACTTAAAGCAAAGAAGAATTCCATAGTCCTTAAAAACACCATTGTTGCAGTTGTTTGTAATAGAAAACTAGGTGTTAAAAGATTAAGAGCCAGTGTACCCTAAGGATTAAACATTTCTGAGAAATTTCATTTACATTCACCATCTTTTTTGTTTAGGCCGTCCACGCAGTTAGGTGGTCGGCCATGATTGGTTAATTTTGAATGTCAAGTGAATTACTTGGCGCCCTTTTTGTATCATGCTTTTATTTTTTAGTCCAAGCAGGAACTCGGCAAGGGATGGACTCCAATTCAGCAGCTCCTACACGTGAAGGGAGCTACGTCCATTTCTTCATATTGTATCACCAAACTGTTGGTGAACAAAGGATCATATCTCTACAAGCAGAGACAATTTTATATTGCTGAAATTATCCTAATTACAGGATGACATTCATAAACATTTCTTCATGTTTTATTTATCAAATATTGGATCTTATCTCGATTCAACTAGAGTCCCAAGCGACTCGCATTATGCCTAATTATAGGCGCCAATATTCCCGCCGAGTTCACCATGAATATACATGGATCCTTTCGAGGAACAAAGAACTAACACTCCGACAATAGGAGTTCATACTACCGGCTCCATAATATGGCTATCGTTTTGCAAATGGACTACACCAGAACCAATAAACTTTCATGGCTGTTACTTTTGAATAAACTTTGAGTTTGGTGGATTCTTTTGCCTCTGCAGAGAATAAATTGGGATGTGAGAAATAATTTCTTACACACTCTAGGATAGTGTCTAGTAGGCATTCAATGTGTGTGTGTGTGTGTGTGTGTGTGTGTGTGTGTGGGTGTGTGTGTGTGTGTGTGTGTGTGTGTGTGTGTGTGTGTGTGTTAAATCAAAAGTTCAAATGAAATTGTTGGCACTGGTAAACCTTTTGAACCAGACAAAACCGACTTTTGCCAATGCAGAATTAAGTAAACAATCGGAGAAAAAAAAAAAAAAAGAAGCTAAACCGAATCGACGTCAAAATCAAAACGTTTTCAAACGCAAACAAAAAAAAATAATGAAAAAACAAAAACAAATGAAACACACACACACACACACACACACACACACACACACACACACACATCGTTTGTTTGTTTTGATGACAGTTTAAAAGCAAGAGTTTATTTTTGTTTTCATTTGGTTGTTATTTGTTGTTTTTTTTTCACTAAATTATTTTGTTTTGAATAAGTTAAAATATTGCAGAAAAAAAAAAAGAAAAGAAAACGTAATCAATGAAACAACGATTTTTACATATTTTTTTTTATTACAATTGACAGAAAGAATTGCATATGAAAGCTAGTACATAAATAAAATAAACAAAGCGGTACAATCAGTGAAAAATGCACCCATAACAATAAAATTGAAAACATAATGACATTTTGTCGATTAAAGATTATTTTTCATGAAAATCCAAAGTAAGACTGAGAAATCAGATATATATATATATATATATATATATATATATATATATATATATATATGTATATATATACTAGCATTTCAGCCCGGCGTTGCCCGGGTGTTTGGAGGTGTATGCTGAGCAAAAAAAAAGAGTAATTTTATTTTTAATTTGACCCCTATTATGACCCCTTAAAATTTATAGTTTCGGGCTCAAATCACTTTATTAAGTTAGATCCAGGTTCAAGGAACCTATATCTAAAATTTCAAGTGTCTAGACCCAAAATTGTCGGAGGAGTTTGGTAGAGTTCTTAAAGGTCAAATCGTTGAAATTTGACCCCTTAACAGCCAAATTTCTGGCTGACACCCGTCACATCGATTTTCCCAAATCTCAGTACCCGGTATTTCAAATTTCGAGTCTATAGACTAAAAATTGACAGAGTTATTGCGTATGGAAATGTACACAGACAGACAGACAGACAGACAGACACGTTCACTTTTATAGATATATATATATATATAAGTGAAAATGCGTGTGTGTGTGTGTGTGTGTGCATTTCCCTACCAAACTACTCTGTCAATTTTCAGTCTAGAGGCTCGAGATTTGACATAAAAGGTATTGAGATTTGGGAAAATCTTTTTAATCGGTTTTCGGCCAGAAATTTGGCTGTGAAGGGATCAAAATTCAACGACTTGACCTTTGAAAACTCTACCAAACTCCTCCGCCAATTTTGGGTCTAAATACTTGAAATTTTAAATGTAGGTTACTTGGACATGGATTAAACATTTTAATTTGATTGGAGCCCCCAAAAAATAAATGTTAAGGGTTCAAAATTGGGGTCAAAGTTTTAAAAAATTTGACCTCTGCGGTCTCCCAAATTATTCAGACAATTTCTGGTTTAAGCATCTGAAATTTTACATAAATGGTATTCAGAGATAGGGCAAGGTTTTTAATCGGTTTGTGTCGAAAATTTGAGCTGCCAAGGGGTAAAAATTCAAAAGAGTTAACCTTTGCAGTCTCTAACAAACTACTCAACCAATTTTGGATCTTAACATTTAAAATTTATACATAACGGGTATTCAGACATGCGGCAAGCATTTTAATCAGTTTTGGGGTGAAAATTTGGCTGCCAAAAGGTTAAAGTTGAAAGAGTTAACCTTTGCAGATTCTACGAATTTTCTCCGCCAATTTTGTGTCTAAGCACTTGAAATTTTAGATATAGGTAACTAGGACATGGGTAAAACTTTTTTATTTTGATTTGAGATCAAAATGATAAATGTTAAGGGTTCAAAATTGGGATCAAAGTTATAAAAAAATTTACCTTTGCGATCTCGACGAAATTACTCAGACAATTTTTGGTCTAAACATTTGAAATCTTACATGAAGTATATTCACACGTAGGGCAAGTTATGAACAGTACAGAGGGTCCGAGCAAAGCCGGGCTGAACTGCTAGTTAGAAATAAATTAAAAAAAAAAAAAAACAGTTAGTCAGACCTGCCTAACCCTACCTAAAATTTAGGCCACTTATTGTTTCCGGTTTTAGAACCGAAAACGCACCTAAGCCAGAGACTAAGCAGCATAAAACAAACACACACACACACGCACGCACAAACACATGTCCAAACAGAACATACACACACACGCACACGTTTGCACATCTACACACAAACCCCCTTTCACACACACACACACACACACACACACACACACACACACACACACACACACACAAACATATGCACAAACAGAAACACGCACAACTTCTGCAATTGTTGGCATGAGATGTTGGCAACCTTCCATCTTGTGAGCATTGAAAGACGCCAGGTTTAGGTCTGGGATGGCAGTTTAAAGAATATTTAGAAATTGTAAACAATTTGTAAATCTGTATTTTATTTCCACTCTCGGCTGAAACAGTAAATGTAGACAACGAAGGTATATCTAACAGATAGGTCCCACACTATCAGTCAATCTCCAACCTCTGTCCCATCACCACAATGCTGCATCCCTGTGCCTGTTTTACAAACACTTTAACGGAATGTGCTCTGATGGAGTCACAGCACTTGTGCACCCTCGGCATACATACTTCCGACTAACCTGACAAGCAGCAAAATCACACCCCTTCACTGTTTACAATGTTGACAATAGCCATAATTTAGTGCCAAGAAAAAAAAACGGACTATTGCCTGGGGCTATTTTTTCACAATGAATATTAATATGTACAACATTATTTAATATCTTCTTCAGATTTTTTGAAAATCGTTTTTTTGGGTTTTTTTTTTGCGTGTTCTAAATGGAAAAAATATGTTTATTCGGTGTATTATTAGTGTTTAATGTAAAAATGCATTCGTCTATATTAATACGATAGAAGAAGAAGAAGAAGAAGAAGAAGAAGAAGAAGAAGAAGAAGAAGAAGAAAAAAAAAGGAAAATCACATTTTATCCGGTGTCGATAAGGGTGAAAATGTAGTGACCATAGTAGAATCAAGGGCAGACAACTCCCTTTTATTATTATCTATGATCCCCCTCCCCAAAAAAAAAAACGGGCCCCAACTCTAATTAGGCCCCGTTTCTTAGTGTTTTGTCCGAATGAAATGAAACTTTGGTCATAACTAGTTTATTATATTCAAAACATCACATCAAGACACTAGGGTCTTTGGCCTTTTTTTCTCCGTTGTACATGTTCTAGATGGTCTCCATTTAGCTTTTGTTTTTTGGGGGTCGCCCTGTACGATAGCATGTGTGCTATTTTCTGTGTCACACTTACATCCGGGTCGTTTAATTGTTATGTACTTCCATTTCTTGTCATAAATAATTTTTTTTTTTTTGTAAATAATTTCATCAGGAATTCTTCATAAGTTTTGGTTTCGGTTTCGATTATGACTGAAGGAACTCAAGTTATATATATATATATATATATATATATATATATATATATATATATATATATATATATATATATATATATATTATAAGTTTTTATTTCGGTTTCGATTCAAGCTAATGCACCCAAGTCATATGAATATATATATTTTTTATTTTTGAAGTCGCAACTTTATAACATATAAAAATCGATAGAACATTAACTCTATAATAATATATACGAAATCTGCAAGAATTAAAATATCATATTAAGCGTACTTTTCGACCGAGCTTTGCCGAGCGTTAGTGCTAGCTTAGATAAATACTTTTGCAGTTTTAACAAAAAAGATTGTAGCAGAAACCAATGGAACTTTTTTTCTTTTTTTTTTTTTTAAGAAAATGCCCTCTCAGTTTGGTGAGGAGCCTGTTCGAATCGTGTTTCTCGGTGTTGCTTTTTCAGGGCCGATTTAAAATAATTTTTTTTTTTTTTTTTTTGCTTGCTGGCTTTTCTTTGCTTTTTCCGGTTTTACAAAAAAAATAAAGAAAAAGGCTCGCCAATTGCTTGTATATCACGTCGGAGGTCACCATTTTTGGGTTTAGATGCTTTTAGGGCACAACCTAATAAAATAAATAATTCAATACAAGCTTCTGAAATGACGAACACAACAACTTTATAAAATGTAACACAAAAAAGGTTTATTAAGGCGAATGTGATATGTTCCTGGTCAAAAGCTGGACTCCGGCTACATGGTGCTATCGCGGTAGTTATTCCCAGTGGAATCGTCGATACCGTTAGAAATCACTGAGGTGGAGAGAGAGAAGAAAAGGGAGGTCCGTTCTGTTTGGTGTCTCTCTCAGTAAGGACGAGTTCTTATTCTTCAAACCGGATGCTGGCCAAATTCCTTAGGGGATAGGAAGGATCAATACACCGTGCCCCTGATTGGTTAATATGTGGTCAAATAGCACAGGGGAGAGGCATTGATTCATGAAAGAAAAATTTTCATTTGTTTCTGCTACATAACCCCCCCCCTACTTAGGCAGAAAGCCGACAGAGAAAAAAGTAGCATAACAAATACAACAACTTCATGAAATGTAACACAAAAAAGGTTTATTAAGGAGAATGTTCACCGGGTGATATATTCCTGGTCAAAAGCTGGACTTCAGCTATCGCGGTAGTTATTCCAGTGGAATCGTCAATACCGGTTGAAATAACACCAAGATGGAGAGAGAGCGAAGAAAAAGGATCCATTCCGTTTGGTGTCTCTCTCAGTATGAAAGAGTTCTTATCCTTCAAGCCGGATGCTGGCCGATTTCCTTAGGGGATAGAAAGGATCAATGCGCCGTACCCCTGATTGGTCAATATGTGGCCAAATAGCACAGGGGAGAGGCATTGATTTGTGAAAAAAAAAAAGTTCCATTTGTTTTTGCTACAAGCTATAATAATATCAGAGCGTCTCCATTTACACTAAAACGTACAAAATAGACTCCGTGGCTTGGTGGGGGATGCCCTTTTCTCTACCCTGCAACCTCTTTCCCACAGAAGAGACGTAGCGAGCCTGTCATTGTTCTATCGTTATTTCCATGGCAGGTGCTCGTCTGAGCTCCATTCTCTGGCCCCCCCCCTCGCCAATCTTTCTCAAAAAACACCCGGCTAGCTGAAACCACCGTCAATAATTTTCCCCACTCCCTATCTGTGCCTAAATCAAAACATAGATTCCATGAACAAAGCTTCTTTCTTAGAACTGCACGCCTGTGGAACGCTGTTCCGCTTGCCTGTTTCCCTCCCGACTTCAACCTGGATGTCTTCAAGTCCAACGCAAACAAATTCTTGATGAACCGCCCCCCCCCCAAGTAATGACACCTTACCAATTCTCCAATACTATTGCTAAACTATCCCTTTGATTACTGTACACACAATAACTGTTATCCCTGAGTGGCCATTGGGCCTTGATAAGTGATGAACTCCATGTAAAAAAAAACAAAACAAAAAAAAACAAAAAAAACTAACCATCTACAGAATGCAAACATCAATATATTACATATGAATGAGTCCTCTGTGGAATTTCCACAGGTCCTGCTAGTTTAAATTATTAGTTTAGTAGCTTTGCTAGGTACTAGACAAGAATAATATATGCCAAGGCATTAGTATCTTTACGTTCTTAAAATTCAACGACGGCTACAACAAACCAAATTTCCGGATACCTATGTGAAATCTACATAGTTACTTTTTGCCCCCCCCCCCAATCCCCGACAAAAAGAGGGTTGGCCTGTAAATTCACTCTTGTCTGTTCGTCCGTTCGTCTGTCCGCACTTTTCTCAATAATTACGCCTTGGAATTTTAAAAAATTTTGCACAAACATTAAACATGATATGAGTAAAAAAGTAACAGAACGGATTTTCCAAGAAAACTCCAGTTGCCCCCCCCCCACACACACCCCCGGGTGCCTTTCGGGTTAAAATGGCTAAAATTGACACTTTTGTGCTTATTAATAAAAAAAAAAATTGGATTTTTATAAAACTTTCTGAAAAGTTTCGCCCTCAAAATGTGTGTGTGTATATATATATATATATATATATATATATATATATATATATATATATATATATATATATATATCTTTCTGTAAACATAAGTCCAAATTTATTTATGGCAATTTTGAAATTACATAGTTATTACTTTTACCCTTTATATAGATATAAAATATTTTTTCTTTAACTTTATCGTTTTTCGACATACTTCTTAATACTTTATAATTTAATAATCCTTCATTTTAATTCTTTATCTCTTCTTTGCATGGCCGGTTTTTTATCTGCATTTTCTGTTTTATTCTTTAAACTTTCCTATCTATCTAATATATCAATCTACCCACACTTTCATATCTTGTATGTATATTTACTTAAATTTTACTATATGAATTTACTTACTTTTTTTTTTTCCTGAAATTGCAGATACTGGCCATCTTCTCCCCTTAAATATTTTTTATTTTTTAATTTTTATTTTTATTTTATTTTATTTTATATTGTATATTATATTTTATTTTTTATTATATTTTATTTTTTATTTATTTATTTATTCTTTATTTTCTATTTATTTATTATATATTTATTTATTCATTTTTATTTTCCTTTTAGTGTCGTTTAACAACTCTTGCTGATATTTTTTTAAGTGATGACCTGTACATTTCAGTTGACCTATATTATTTTGCCCTATATATATTTTCGCGCCTTTAACATTTCCTGTCTGGGTCATTTTGATTTTTGTTTCCCTTTATTTTATATTTTATATTTAACTTTTTTTTTTTTTTCTCCTTTCTCTTCCCAGATCTTTTTTATTTATAGTTATGTCTCGGAAGTAGAGTGAAAAGCACATCTTATTTTTCTTTTATTGATATTATTTTTTTCCTTTTACACATTTTTGTGAATTATTCCATGGATTTCTGCCTTTGGATTATTATGGACCATCTTCTTCCAATTACGGGATCTCCTTGGATTTTACTTGTACAAATGGAAATTCTTTTAACTTTCTTGAAGCTTTACATTTGGATTTTACCATCACTGGATTTTTTATCTTCCACCAGACTATCCATTCGTGTGTAATCACCTTTTTCTTTACCATATTCCCTCTGCTTAACTTATTTTGTTTTCAAGTAAGATCTTTGACTTACTTGTTGTTTCATCAAATACTTCTGCATGCAAAATCCAATTCCGCATTTTGCTAATTCCTACCCTCTAATGAGAAGGAGAGTATTTCTTCGAAACTCCGCGGATTAAGGACTATCCATTTATCTAGTGTTTCCTTTTCAGATTAAATATGCTTTTAACTCATTTAAAAGTGTTTTTTAACATATTTTATTAACTGTTTGCTCATATATATATATATATATATATATATATATATATATATATATATATATATATATATATATATATACTAACACACACGCGTGCGTGCACACACAGGGGGGGGGGGGTCTTCTGTTTAGCAATTTGGCAACCTCCATCCAATCACGTTCATATTTAAGCGTATTATACGACCGGGCAACGCTAGTACTAGATACATACAAAACAAAGAAGTTGAGGCTAAGATCATGAACAAAGGGAGACAACTGGCTCAGCTCTTACAGAGAAATTGACTCTTAAACTTCTTTGTCTTTCTTTCTCATGAAATCTTTCTTAGCGTTCATAATTAGATCCGTCGCCTTTTTTGCTTCTCGTAAAAAATCGGTTCTCTATATGGCATTAAAGTTTTAATCCCCACTCTATGTAACACGGTGTAACTGTAATTTAATTTAATATTATCATCCTAACTTTTTTACCATTTAAAAGAAGAAGCTTCAAATAAACTGCTAATTTTTTTTTTAATTTTACAGCATGTAAAAATAATAAAAATGCGAGACAAAAATTGTGCTAACATTATCGACACTTTAAAACAACGTTCCTATATAGTGATGTTTTTTAAGCCGTAAATATACCTATGTTTTAAAACTCTAGCAAAAATCAAATAATCGTCATATTTTTCATGAAATTTTCGATATTTATTCATTATTAAATAAACTTACATAATAAAAGGTAGTTTTCGTTAATATTAGACGTTATATTACAAAAATTCATAAGTAGAACAACTGCTATTACTTTTAATAAAAACAAAAAGAAAATAGTATATCGCTAATTTTTATATATATATTACTATTTTCGACATGACAAGTAAGTACTGTTGTTTTTGTTTAAAACGACATATTAAAAAAATCGATCTATCGACTCTTTCTAAACAAACACCCAACTTTTATTTCAGTAGCTTCTTTTCAATAGGTACCTCCAAAACAATGTGAAAAAAAGAAAGCATAATTCCGTGACGTCAAACTTGTGTTAACTATACGAACTATGGAAAAGCAGAAGCGACTTAATGAATTTTTAAAACCTTTGTTTATCTTCTTCAAACTGCAATTAATAATTAATCTTTTTTATAATTTTGTTAGGTTTTAAGATTTACACAGTTTAATGATTAATAATATTATAAACATTTGTATATTAAATATGAAATACGGTTTTACTGAATGTTCATTTGGTTAACTATGGCTTCCATATTTTATTCGGTAAAAAGAGATAAACAAAATATGAGGGGGGCCTACAAAATGCTTAATATTTGTGCAATAATATTTCCAAATCGGTTTTAATCTGGAAATAAAATAGCTGACAAGAGCCATGTTTATATTAAAACTTAATATTTAAAAAAAATGTAAACACAATTAATAAAAAAAAAAAAACATTTTGAAATAATGGAATTTTAATCGTTTTATTTTTTTAAAAATTAATTAATGCTTACGAAGTTTCTTTTTCTTGGCAATTCAACTGATTATAGTATATATTAATTCGAAAAAAAAAAAACGCTATTTAAAAAACATAATAATATTAAATTTATATCATTTTTTAATTGCAACTTCAAGGTAAATTTTTTTTCAATACGTGTATTTAAATTAAAAAAAATATATATGTTTTACTTATTTGAACTCTTATGTTTCATAATAAATAGAAATTTCGAAAGATTTAAATATATTTTGTTCAAATTTCGAAAAAAATAATTATGGGGAGAGGAGGGACACGTACTAAAAAATATTTCCCCTCGTATATTTTACGGAAACTGCATTTTATATGTAATTTCATTCTAAAATGGATAAATATCGAAAATTTCACGAAAATCTGACCATTAGTTGATTTTTGCTAGATTTATTAAACACGGGTATGTTTTCACGTTAGAAATGCTTACTGCATGGGGACGTTATTTTAAAGCGCCAATTATGTAAACATGATTTTTGTCTCGCAATTTCATTATTTTCATTCGATGAAAAAAAAATTTTTTTTTTTAATTATTACTAGTTTATTTTGCCTTTCTTCTTTTAATTGGTACAAAAGCATATTTTATAATATTAGTTTATAATAAAGTTACATCGTTTTACATATGGGGGGGGGAGTAATTCTGTGGTGACTTTTGGAGGTACCTAATTTTCAAGAACTGCAGGCTTGTGTAACTCCCTCCCTATAGACTTTTTTTTTTTTTCAAGACTTAGGTCAGTAGGCATCTCATGTTTTTGAGATAACCAGCTTTCGTTCTTGTTAATTCCTTATATCGAGTGGCTTCGTGCATTGTCCGCAACGATTTTCATTTAAAAAAAGAAGGGCGCTTATACAGTTTAATCAAGACATTAAAAAATGAAAATATCGAAAAAACAAAATGTTATATTGTACGTACTCGTTATAGTCTGAAGTTCTCTGAAAAAAAATCACTTAATTTCATCAAGTAGTTTTTGTTTTACAGAGAAAAACAGTTTGTTATGATACCGAGCAAAAGGTTCGATTTTTAGGAAGAAAAGCTAATAATAAAAATGGGGAGAGAGTGTCGGCGCTTTAACTGGATTTATCTCCCTTTGGCGTGTCCAACAAATTTCGTAATGGCTGACTTCAACGCGCTCTCATAAAAACGTGTTTTTCTGTTGTAAAATAAAAAATACTCGATCAAATTAAATTAAATTCTTTTTCGGGGATCTTCAGTCCAAAACCGATACGTACAATATAACATTTTTTCGATATTTTCATTTTTAATTTCTTGACTAAACTGTACAAGTACCAAAAAAATACTATATGAGCGAACTCCGAAACATTCATGAATTTGAGACAGGTTTGCAAATAGGAATAAAGTCGTCTCCCTTTATTTGTAATTCTGTGAAACAAATAAAGGGAAACAACTGTATTCATATTTCCAGATTAATAAAAACTAACAACCGCGCGTTTTTTTTTTTGTTTTTGTTTTTTTTTAAATTCTAATTGGTTATTTCTCTCAATTTCGGACCTTACTATCTTCTTAATAGATCCGTATTAAAATACAAAAAAGCCCCCTCTCCCTGCACCTCCAAAACCTGGCAACTTAATTCGAAGTTTAACCTGATTTAATTTACTTTCTTGGTTTTCGGACTGGCATCAAAATGTAGTAGTTTTTTTATTTTCATTTTTTTAATTTTTTATTACATTTTCACCCCAAACAAGGCACATTGCCACTATCAGGGGAAACAACTACTGGGGTACTATGTAGGGATTTGGGCAGCAAGATGTCGGTTCATGTTACACTTGAACTTATGCACGTCAGTACTGTTGGGGAATGGAATTCCAAAGTCTAGCGGTTCTGGGGAAGAAACTATTGGAGTAGAAAGATCTTTCACATCTAGGGATCTCTACAGTGTGGGGGTGGGATTTAGCAGCTTTTCAGGTTTGTCGAGAGTGCTCACGTCGTGGGGGCACAAGTAATTGCAGTTCGTCAGAGCATTCACCACTAACATACTTGTAGAAAAGGCAGGGGGATGCAACATTTCGTCGATGGGACAGAGGCTGAAGCTTAGATGTCAGTTCAGGGAGGGCCTATCAGGTTTGCGACTCTCTTTTGAACCTTGTCAAGGAGCGAGAGACTAGTAGCAGATGCACCAGCCCAAATGTGACAGCAATACTCCATACATGGGCGAATGGTGGCCTTATTTTGTCTTCAGTCAGAGGAAGAGAAATTCTTTTTCAACTGGGGCCATTTTTATTACAATTGTTGCTTTACGGAAAAATACTACTTGACTGGGATAATTTTTATTATAATTATTACTCCACGCAGAAATCCTTCTTGACTGAGTAAATTTTTATTTTAAGCATCACGTCATAGAGAAATCCTTCTTAACTGGGGCAATTTTTATTTTAACCACCACATCATAAAGAAATTCTTCTTGACTGAGGCAATTTTTATTTTAACTGTACCACCATAGAGAAATCCTTCTTGACTCTGAGCAATTTTTATTTTAACCATCATGCCACGGAGAACCCCTTCTTGACTGGGTCAGTTTTTATTTTGACTATTATGCTACAGAGAAATCCTTCTTGATTGAGGCAAATTTTATTTTAACCATTGTGTCTTGTTTCTCTTGAAACCATAGGAAATGCAAATTCTTTAACCATGAATGAATTATTGGCATTTTTCAGTGATTTTGAAAAATAGCCAACAAAACAAAAAAGGAGTGAAGAAAACAAATATACAACAAATAAATATTACCAAAGGCAAGATATATTACTCTTCTACTAACCTAGATAAGTATTTTATGCTTTAACTTATTTTAAAGTGTTTTTTTCCAAACTTAAAAATGAAGCCTGTAACAAAGACTCTCGAGCCTCGATAATCGCTCAAAAATCAAAAATTAGACAAAATACTAATAGACACATCATTAATGTCTCCAATTATACCAAAGTGTAATGCTTGACCAGTTTTTTGTTGTTGTTGTTGTTGTTGTTGTTGTTTAATTTTCGATTTTTGAGCGATTATTGATGTTCGACTACAGTTCTAATGAGATCATCATTTTTGTTTTTCGCTCTTTTATGCTTTGTTAACTATTCTGGAAAGTTGCAGAATTTTCCTTTTCAAATATATGATACATTTATACTTGTTAATCAGGAATTCAGCTTGAGATTTTTTTTCTTGGTTGAATTACATTCTGACATATTTTTCAGTTTATTCCTGGATTCCTTTCTTAGATTCTTTAAAATTTAAAACAAATACTTTTACCGATTTTCTTTAGTATGTAGTTTCTGTTCATCACTTGTGAGTTTTTTTTTTTTTTACAAGCGATTAGCTTAATTTTAACACTTAAATTTAAATAACGTCTATACACTGAAAAAAAAAATGCAGTAATTGCAAAAGTTTATTCAATTCCTGCCTGAAATTAAAAATTAAGAATTATTTTTACAATTACAACAAAATGAATACGACATCTTACAGGATTAGATATCATATTAAACAGTGTGTTCTCTCTCTCTCTCTCTCTCTCTCTCTCTCTCTCTCTCTCTCTCTCTCTCTCTCTAGGCCTACTACACAAGATTTCCAGCTACGGTATAGCTGGAAAGGTTTTCTCGATCATTAAATCATTTCTCTCTGATAGGCTCATAAGAGTAGTGGTTGATGGGCAGAAATCAGAGGCCCACAGTATTAATGCTGGTGTCCCTCAGGGGTCCATACTGGGCCCAACTCTCTTCCTGATCTACATCAATGATCTCCCAAAACACATACTAAAATCCTCCGTTGACATCTATGCTGATGACACGACCATCTATGGCAACACATCAAAGGCCGTAAATGATGATATTCTCTTTGATTCTCTCTCCTCTGATCTTGAGCGCGTGGTACAGTGGGGAAAAAGGTGGCTGGTTACCTTTAATGCATCTAAGACCAAGCTCCTATCTCTACATCATAAACGCTCTGATCCCCATCTAGCATCAATTGAAATGGATGGCGCTCGTCTAGGGGAGGCCCCATGTTTTGATAAGCTTCTGGGTTTGACCTTTACTCCTGATCTTAAATAGAACACATACATCAAGTCTGTTGCCAAGGTCGCTGGGAAAATGGTGGGATCCTTTTACCGCTCCAGAAGATATCTCACTAATGATGCAATTCTCTATCTATATAAGAGCCAAGTACGTCCAAAGATGGAGTACTGCTGCCACATCTGGGCAGGAGCTTCTAAAAACAGCCTATCCTGCCTTGACAGAATACAAAATAGACTTCGTGGCTTGGTGGGGGGATGCCCTTTTCTCTACCCTGCAACCTCTTTCCCACAGAAGAGACGTAGCGAGCCTGTCTTTGTTCTATCGTTATTTCCATGGCAAGTGCTCATCTGAGCTCCATTCTCTGGTCACTCCTCGCCAATCTTTTTCAAAAAACACCCGACTAACTGAAACCACCGTCAATAATTTTCCCCACTCCCTATCTGTGCCTAAATCAAAACATAGATTCCACGAACAAAGCTTCTTTCCTAGAACTGCACACCTGTGGAACTCTGTTCCGCTTGCCTGTTTCCCTCCCGACTTCAACCTGGATGTCTTCAAGTCCAACACAAACTAATTCCTGATGAACCGCCCCCCCCCAAGTAATGACACCGTACCAATTCTCCAATACTATTGCTACACTATCCCTTTGAGTACTGTACACACAATAACCCTTATCCACAAGTGGCCATTGCGCCTTGATAAGTGGTGAACTGCATGTAAAATATATATATATATATATATATATATATATATATATATATTTGGGTGTTTTTGTGTATTGATATTCATATTATAAGGTTGGTGCAAAAATAATGTTTTTTGACGTTGAACTTCGTATCAAAAAAACAACATAATTTTTGCACTAACCTAATAAAACAGATCTTGATCCGAAGGCCAAGAAGAAAAAAGGCAAACCTTTTTTTCTATTTATTTAATTATTTATTTGCTCCCCCCCCCCCGCTGAGCAAATTAGGCACAAGGCCGTTTTTTAATGTGGAGAGTGAGGGGAGGAGGACCAGTTCCCTGGAGAAGGAACTGGATAATGACGATTTGTATGAAGGGTTTCCCCTACATTGACCAATAACTAATATGTCGGGTGTATTTATTTGCTTCCCCACTGAACAAATAAGGCACAAGGCTGTTTTTTAATGTGGAGGGATTGAGGAAAATGTGGACCAGCTCTCCGGGGAGTGACAATTAGTGTGAAGGGTTTCTCCACATTGACCAATAACTGATTGCTCAAGAGCAATGGTCTGATATGTCGGGTGTATTTATTTGCTTCCCCACTGAACAAATAAGGCACAAGGCTGTTTTTTAATGTGGAGGGATCGGGGAAAATGTGGACCAGCTCTCCGGGGAGTGACAATTAGTGTGAAGGGTTTCTCCACATTGACCAATAACTGATTGCTCAAAAGCAATGGTCTGATATGTCGGGTGTATTTATTTGCTTCCCCACTGAACAAATTAGGCACAAGGCCGTTTTTTAATGTGGAGGGATCGGGGAAAATGTGGACCAGCTCTCCGGGGAGTGACAATTAGTGTGAAGGGTTTCTCCACATTGACCAATAACTGATTGCTCAAGAGCAATGGTCTGATATGTCGGGTGTATTTATTTGCTTCCCCACTGAACAAAT
Source organism: Euprymna scolopes (assembly GCF_053919585.1). Classification (NCBI taxonomy): domain Eukaryota; kingdom Metazoa; phylum Mollusca; class Cephalopoda; order Sepiida; family Sepiolidae; genus Euprymna; species Euprymna scolopes. The sequence continues at coordinate 41,914,730 of NC_136525.1, forward strand.
TAGGCACAAGGCCGTTTTTTAATGTGGAGGGATCGGGGAAAATGTGGACCAGCTCTCCGGGGAGTGACAATTAGTGTGAAGGGTTTCTCCACATTGACCAATAACTGATTGCTCAAGAGCAATGGTCTGATATGTCGGGTGTATTTATTTGCTTCCCCACTGAACAAATTAGGCACAAGGCCGTTTTTTAATGTGGAGGGATTGAGGAAAATGTGGACCAGCTCTCCGGGGAGTGACAATTAGTGTGAAGGGTTTCTCCACATTGACCAATAACTGATTGCTCAAAAGCAATGGTCTGATATGTCGGGTGTATTTATTTGCTTCCCCACTGAACAAATTAGGCACAAGGCCGTTTTTTAATGTGGAGGGATCGGGGAAAATGTGGACCAGCTCTCCGGGGAGTGACAATTAGTGTGAAGGGTTTCTCCACATTGACCAATAACTGATTGCTCAAGAGCAATGGTCTGATATGTCGGGTGTATTTATTTGCTTCCCCACTGAACAAATTAGGCACAAGGCCGTTTTTTAATGTGGAGGGATCGGGGAAAATGTGGACCAGCTCTCCGGGGAGTGACAATTAGTGTGAAGGGTTTCTCCACATTGACCAATAACTGATTGCTCAAGAGCAATGGTCTGATATGTCGGGTGTATTTATTTGCTTCCCCACTGAACAAATTAGGCACAAGGCCGTTTTTTAATGTGGAGGGATCGGGGAAAATGTGGACCAGCTCTCCGGGGAGTGACAATTAGTGTGAAGGGTTTCTCCACATTGACCAATAACTGATTGCTCAAGAGCAATGGTCTGATATGTCGGGTGTATTTATTTGCTTCCCCACTGAACAAATTAGGCACAAGGCCGTTTTTTAATGTGGAGGGATCGGGGAAAATGTGGACCAGCTCTCCGGGGAGTGACAATTAGTGTGAAGGGTTTCTCCACATTGACCAATAACTGATTGCTCAAGAGCAATGGTCTGATATGTCGGGTGTATTTATTTGCTTCCCCACTGAACAAATTAGGCACAAGGCCGTTTTTTAATGTGGAGGGATCGGGGAAAATGTGGACCAGCTCTCCGGGGAGTGACAATTAGTGTGAAGGGTTTCTCCACATTGACCAATAACTGATTGCTCAAGAGCAATGGTCTGATATGTCGGGTGTATTTATTTGCTTCCCCACTGAACAAATTAGGCACAAGGCCGTTTTTTAATGTGGAGGGATCGGGGAAAATGTGGACCAGCTCTCCGGGGAGTGACAATTAGTGTGAAGGGTTTCTCCACATTGACCAATAACTGATTGCTCAAGAGCAATGGTCTGATATGTCGGGTGTATTTATTTGCTTCCCCACTGAACAAATTAGGCACAAGGCCGTTTTTTAATGTGGAGGGATCGGGGAAAATGTGGACCAGCTCTCCGGGGAGTGACAATTAGTGTGAAGGGTTTCTCCACATTGACCAATAACTGATTGCTCAAGAGCAATGGTCTGATATGTCGGGTGTATTTATTTGCTTCCCCACTGAACAAATTAGGCACAAGGCCGTTTTTTAATGTGGAGGGATTGAGGAAAATGTGGACCAGCTCTCCGGGGAGTGACAATTAGTGTGAAGGGTTTCTCCACATTGACCAATAACTGATTGCTCAAGAGTAATGGTCTGATATGTCGGGTGTATTTATTTGCTTCCCCACTGAACAAATTAGGCACAAGGCCGTTTTTTAATGTGGAGGGATTGAGGAAAATGTGGACCAGCTCTCCGGGAAGTGACAATTAGTGTGAAGGGTTTCTCCACATTGACCAATAACTGATTGCTCAAGACCAATAACTGATATGTCGGGTGTATTTATTTGCTTCCCCACTGAACAAATAAGGCACAAGGCTGTTTTTTAATGTGGAGGGATCGGGGAAAATGTGGACCAGCTCTCCGGGAAGTGACAATTAGTGTGAAGGGTTTCTCCACATTGACCAATAACTGATTGCTCAAAAGCAATGGTCTGATATGTCGGGTGTATTTATTTGCTTCCCCATTGAACAAATAAGGCACAAGGCTGTTTTTTAATGTGGAGGGATTGAGGAAAATGTGGACCAGCTCTCCGGGGAGTGACAATTAGTGTGAAGGGTTTCTCCACATTGACCAATAACTGATTGCTCAAGAGTAATGGTCTGATATGTCGGGTGTATTTATTTGCTTCCCCACTGAACAAATTAGGCACAAGGCCGTTTTTTAATGTGGAGGGATTGAGGAAAATGTGGACCAGCTCTCCGGGGAGTGACAATTAGTGTGAAGGGTTTCTCCACATTGACCAATAACTGATTGCTCAAGAGTAATGGTCTGATATGTCGGGTGTATTTATTTGCTTCCCCACTGAACAAATTAGGCACAAGGCCGTTTTTTAATGTGGAGGGATTGAGGAAAATGTGGACCAGCTCTCCGGGGAGTGACAATTAGTGTGAAGGGTTTCTCCACATTGACCAATAACTGATTGCTCAAGACCAATAACTGATATGTCGGGTGTATTTATTTGCTTCCCCACTGAACAAATAAGGCACAAGGCTGTTTTTTAATGTGGAGGGATCGGGGAAAATGTGGACCAGCTCTCCGGGAAGTGACAATTAGTGTGAAGGGTTTCTCCACATTGACCAATAACTGATTGCTCAAAAGCAATGGTCTGATATGTCGGGTGTATTTATTTGCTTCCCCATTGAACAAATAAGGCACAAGGCCGTTTTTTAATGTGGGGGGATCGGGGAAAATGTGGACCAGCTCTCCGGGGAGTGACAATTAGTGTGAAGGGTTTCTCCACATTGACAATAACTGATTGCTCAAGAGCAATGGTCTGATATGTCGGGTGTATTTATTTGCTTCCCCACTGAACAAATTAGGCACAAGGCCGTTTTTTAATGTGGGGGGATCGGGGAAAATGTGGACCAGCTCTCCGGGGAGTAGGGGAGTGACAATTAGTATGAAGAGTTTCTCCAAATTGACCAATAACTGATTGCTACAACAGGTGGTCTTAGATTGCAGCATCTGCCGGAACAGATACTACACTTTGATAACAGAAAAAAGATCTTGGCCCGAAGGCCAAGAAGAAAAAAGGCAAACCTTTTTTTTGTTTATTTAAAAAGAAAATACAACTTTGTTATATATGGGTCGTTGAATTGCATTTATCTGCAAAAGTTTGCATATTCTTTTAAAACATTTCTTTTAATTAATTCCCTGTTAGTTTTTTTGGGTTTTCTTATGGGATGATCATCTTTAGTTAACTGTTACGTGTAATTATATTAATGCAGATATTCTACATGATTTATACTTGCGTAATATTTGCATAAAAAAGTCATAGTAAACACAAAACTCTTTCTATATATATTTATGTATGCGTATATATATTTGTTTAAAAAATGTTGCCTACCAAACTCCTCTGTCAGTTTTGGTCTACAGACATGAAACTTCATATATAGGGTATTTGAACCCATGCAAAACTTTATATTTAGCCGGGGAAAATTGGTGCAAAAGTGTGAAAATTAAAAAAATGAAATTTGCCAGGTAAAGATCGAACGACGGCATTACGAATATGCATCTGTGACGTCATAGCGATTGGTTCATGTTTTAATTTTTAGCCTTGCAGTAAATATGTCTAATGTTTAAAATTAATTTTTTTTTTCTTTTTTGTTTCAGTGTGTGAGCCCATCGGGCACAACGTGGGACATGCACTAGAGTTGTTTCAACCAATGGCAAGTGACTCTAAGGACAGTTCACCCACAGTGACCACGCCCATAGTGGTCACGCCCACTGTGGACACGCCCACTGTAGCAAACCCTTTAAAACCGGAGGATTTAGAGTTACTTGCCAAATTGGAGGAAGCCAATCGGTAAGGCTTATTTTTATAGCTTGTATTATTGCATAATGCAAATTTATGAGTATCATTTTTAATCTATTATATGAATCTCACCTGTCTGTTTAAATGTATGTATGTATGCATGTATGTATGTTTGTATGTCTGCCTAAAATTTTCGACAGAGGCGACGGATTTTCACGAGATCAGTATCATTTTGAAGCGCGACCCTTCCGACAACAAATAGCGAAAAATTGGCTGAAAACATTAATTCCTTCACCCTCAACTGGGCACTTTTCTACAAGGAGGGGTTGCTTTTTTTGCCAATATTTTTTAAAGTCATCTCCTTTTTTTGATCGACTAGCCTTAATTTAAACGTTTGCCACTTCCGGTTTGGCGATGGATGCAACGGCAAAGGTGTCACGTTTTTGTTTTTTTTTTGTTTTTTTTTTTCACATTCTTTTCTTCCTTCGCGGTGCAGGTTCACGCCTGCCTGCCTGCCTGCCTACTACCACTTTTTTTTTTTTTTTTTTTGCTCAACACACACCTCCAAACACCCGGGCAACGCCGGGCACCCAGGCTAGTCTATTATATAAAGGGTAGTTGTCTGTGGGTGTGTGTCTGTATGTCCAGCTAAAAGTCAAAAACTACAAATCATGCATCCACAAAGTAAATACTTTCTTGATCAGCGTTGTATGAATAATATGTAGAATTTAGAAAAAAATATTCATTATCTGGAGCTAAAAACTAGCACCATGTGTGTATGTATGTGTGTGTTGGGGTGGAGAGGGCTCCCGTAAGCCGTGGTGAAGGCAAACTTTCTAGGAGAAGCAAATCTCTGATTTAAAACACCATAAAGCAGGAGACCAGTACCCGCATTAAGCTGGTCTGCAGTTTAACTTGTTTCTAGCTATCTTGCTCTTGCTTGTTGCTGGATCTCAATATTTTGACCGAGAGAGAGACTGCTGTCGTACAAAGCTAAGACTCTGTAACATCATCTGTGTATAGATACTTCCTCAGGCATTTGTCTCTAAAAGTGGTCCTGTGGCGATGGAAAAGTTGTGATGCATTGAGGCTTGAAATGCTGGAAGCATGTAATAATTGATCTCAATGACCGTCTTCAGTGTCATGCCGACTTGAGCGTGTGAATTCACCAGTAGGACTAAAAAAAGAAAAAAAATGTCATTTTTGGGCTCATGGACTTTAAGTGTCTCAAGGAGTGGCACTCGTCTGACAAGACGTTGCAATCATCGTGTATGTATGTATGTGTGTTTGTATGTCTGCCTAAAACTTTCAACAGAGGCGGCAGATTTTCATGAGATCAGTATCGTTTTGAAGCTCGACCCTTCAGACGACAAATATCGAAAAATTAGCCAAAAACATTAATTTCTTCACCCTCAACTGGGCACTTTTCTACAAGAAGGGGTCACTTTTTTTGTCAATATTTTCAAAAATCATCCCCTCTTTTCAACTGACTAGCTTTAATTTAAACCTCCGCCACTTCCGGTTTGGCGATGGACACAATGGCAAAGATGTCACTTTTTTTCACATTCTTATCCTCCTTTGCGATACGGGTTCGAACCTGCCTGCCCACTACTTTTTTTTTTTGTTCAACACACACCTCCAAACACCCGGACAATGCTGGCCACCCAGGCTATTATCTAATATATAAAAAGGAAAATGTGTGTTTGTATGTGCGTGTGTTTGTGTGTCTGCCAAAATCTTTTGACAGATGCATCAGACTATGACAAAATTGTTATCGTTAGAAAGATCAATCTCTCAGATGAAAAATATGTAAAAATTAGTCAAAAAGATTAATTCTTGGTTTCTTGCAAAAAGAGGTCGCTTTTTGTGTCGAGATTTTTGCAATCTCAATGTACACTTATAAAACGTCATTTCGACCCGTCGTGAGATAAGCTATTTTCACCACCTTTTGCTCTTCCACGTAACAGATTCGAGCGTGCCTACTGTGGCTAATTTTTATTTATTTTTTTTTTTGCCGTTGCACTGGCACTCGCTGCTATTTTGAGCGAAGAAAAGATGTTTTCTTTAGGTTAGGGGCGGGGTTTAGTTGCTCAGTATCCCCCGCTAGTCTATTATACAAAAGGCAAAGTGTGTGTGTGTGTTTGTATGCCTGCCAAAAACTTGCGACAGACGCATCGGAACGTGATAAAATTGGTATCGTTTTAAGCTCAGTCTCTTATCTATCAAGAAATTCACCATAAACATTAAGTTCTTCACTCTCAACTGGACAGTTTTCTACAAGGAGAGGTCGCTTTTTTCACCATTTTCGCAAGTCATTGTTATATTATGAATAAGCATATGGTTGCGAGAAGGAACCAGACAAACAATATGTATTTAAATTTTTTAATGATTGATTTCTCAATCGTCTATATATATAAAAAGCAAAATGTGTGTGACCATTTTGTGTATGCCTCGCAAAGGCTTCTTCCGCACACGCTCCCGGGGGGGGGGGGTACTATCGCTTACAACTGTTTATATAACCCCTAATCATAATATCTAGGGTTTGGGAACGCGGGTCGTCTCTAGATTTATTTACGTCGACTTTTATGAGATTCGTGCTATTTCGCTCTGTCGCCTGTTTGTCCTGCATTTTAGTATAAATACAGTGAAAAACGTTGTGTTCTCGGCTTTCGCGCTGCTTTCCCCCCTTCCCACCATCATCTGGGGGGAAGTGAAAATCAAAAATAACTATCCTGCGATGACCTCATTTAGCGTCTTCCTGTCAATCAAACCTCTTTTACTAACTTTATAAGCCTTAACTTAACACGCTAATCAATTACTCTCACTCGTGGTCGAGACCGTTAAGTAGTTGGCATTGGTTTCCACCTCTGCGTCAAGGCTTCCGGGTTCAATCCCTCCTCCCGACCAAAACTATTTTTTTTTCTTTTACACCTTTAAACACTGGGGCAACGTTTTTTATTATTACTTCGCTTATTCTTTAGTTTACCCCTCCCCCATACACAGGTTTATTTATGCCATTTTTTTTCCGTTTTGGTTTTGGGGTTTTTTTTTTTACATCGCCCTTTTTATAATATTTAAGCAGGATCATTACTTCCCCCCCCCCCCCATACACACACCTACAAACACCTGGGCAACGCCCGGTACCCCCCCCCTCGCTAGTTTATTTATAAAAATTAAACTAAATGAGAAAGTAAAAATAAACAAAGTGTTCAAAGTTCGTAAGGATGATGCGCACGAGAGTGGATTTAACATCGGGAAGGAATCCGACAGAGCCGATAATTATCCCATGCTGTAGATTTGCTGTGACTCTGGGCGACTAGATTTTTGTCGCGACGGCTAGTGTTTTTATAGTGGTGTCGCAGACGTAGTTGAAGACGAAGGGCAAATTGATAATTAGCTTACATTTTGCTATTTTAATTGTGTTTGTTTATTGTGTCTTAATGCGATGTAGGGAATCGTTTGTTTGGTGTATGTATGCATGTGTTATATCAATTTAAAGCTGAAAAAGTTGTGAATGTAACCTAGTCGGTGTTGAATTGTTGCAATGTTTTGTGTAATACTTATTTGCGTTAATATGTTCCCTGAGTTGCGTTTACTGCGGTGCTTGGGTTTTACATTTTGGCTTTTTCTTTTGCTGTGCGGCCTTATCTGGCGGTTTTCTTGGTTGAATTGATGTGCGAGCTATTCTATTGATGTGTGAGCTATTCTATTGATGTGTGTATATGAAAAACAAATGGGCTTTGGAGTTGCCGTGTGAATCTAATGAGCTCATGAGTCGACGAATGGATTTTTCTCAACGTCCCCATTATTGACGCTGTCACAGCTGCTGCTACTTTTCTGGTTTATCATGTAAATATAGAGGGATATGCGAATATAACATCATCGTCTCCGTTGGATTGACTAGCCTTGATTCCGATGCTCGCAACTTCCGGTTTCGCGATGGACGCATCAGCTAAAACGTTACATTTTTTTCACATTCTTTTTCATCCTTCGTGTTACGGGTTCGAGCCTGCCTGCCTTCTACCACTTTTGTTTTTTAACACTTCTCTCCCGCCAGGTTACCTACTGTTGTTTTCATTCTTTCCTCCCCACCCCCCGCTACTACCACTTTTTTAATACCTTCCCCACCCTGGGGTTCCTTACTACACCACCTCTCTACATCTGGGCAACGCTAGTATTATAGAAAGGACAGTTGCATGTGTGTTTTTATATGTCTACCTAGAAGTAAAAACATACAAAACAAACTCTCAGAAAGTTGGTATTATCTGGACCAGCATTGCCCCAGATGTATAATATATAAAATGAAAAGATAGATTATTCATTCTTTTGCGGTCAATTTAACCAAGTTTTGTAGTCCTCAACGGGGGTAGGAGGTAGCGATTTTTTGCTTCAGAGTTAAGAAATTGAAACCTAGATTTTTTTTTTCGAAAATTACCGAATTCAGCATTAAATAACTTGAAAAGAGTTGATATGCCGTAAAACAAATCAGCCAAACTAAACACCGTGAATTAATATTTAAAGATATAAAGAACTAGAAACATTTTTTTTTTCAAAAATTACCAAATCAGCATTAAATAACCTGAAAAGGGTTGATATGCCGTAAAACAAATCAACCAAACCAAATACCATGTATAAATATTTGAAGATATAAAAAAAACTTTAAGCATATTTTTCCGCAAAAAATTACCGAATTCAGCATTAAATAACATGAAACGGGTTGATATGCCATAAAACAAATCAACCAAACCAAACACTATGAATAAATATTTGAAGATATAAAGAACTTGAAACGTATTTAAAAAAAAATTTTTTTTTCAAAATTATCGAATTGGCATTAAATAACATGAAAAGGGTTGATATGCCGTAAAACAAAACTAGCAAACCAAGCAAGCCTATGAATATCTTGTGGAACAGCAATAGGTGTATAAGAATTTTTGTAGGAATTTTTGACAGCCCTAACACGAAACTGCGAATAAAATACAAAGAAAAGAACTCGTAATTTCTCTTTTAAAAGTGGGTTGTTTATTTTCTTTATGGATTATACTTCCAAAATAAACTATTAAAGTTGTTTTAAAAGTAATAGAAATATTTTTTTTTTATTTTTTAAAAAACAGTAAGGAATTTTACGAACTCAATATCTTTCAATTTTAAACTTTAAAAATCTATCAAAATTTTTCTATTGATTCTATTTTTACGATATTTTCAGGGTCAATGTGAAATTTTATGCTCTTTCCAATAAACCGAATATAATTTTTAGACAAACGTTGGTTTTTTTAAATTCACGCACCCCCATTTTCAAGTGTCTATTAAAAAGTAAATAATTAATTTACTCACCAAAGTTTTATATATCACAAATTGAAGAGGAAAGGTCAATAAATAATATATTCAAATTTAAAACAAAAAAAGTAGTGTTTTTTAGAAATTTACCTGTAAAGTTCGAAGTTTAAAACCTTTTTTTTTTTTAAACCACGTTGTTTGTTTGTTCTTTTGTTTTTTGTTTGTTTAATGAAACCTTGGTCCTTGCTCCTTTAATTGAAAAAAAAATTACATTTTACGAGTAGTTATAAGCTTGGAAAGACAGGGGGTCGAATAATTCACGCCTCCCATTTTGAAATGTCTATTAAAAAGTAAATAATTAATTTTTTTTTTTTTTTTACACAGTGATCACCACTTATCAAGGCCCGGAAGCCACTCAGGGATAAGGGTTATTGCAATTACATCACGTTAGTGAGGAGATTTTATGAAGTGTTTAATTAGGGGGGCGGTTCATTAGGAATTTGTTAACATTAGACTTGAAGACATCCAAGTTGTAGTCCGGAGGGAAGCAGGCAGACGGAACAGAGTTCCACAGGCGTGCAGTTCTAAGAAAGAAGCTTTGCTCATGAAATCCGCGTTTTGATTTAGGCACAGATATAGAGTGGGGGAAATTTTTCACAGTGGATTCAGCTAGACGGGTGATTTTCGTGAAAGTTTGGCGAGGGGGGACCAGGGATTGGAGTTCAGACGAGCACCTGCCATGAAATTTACTCACCAAAGTGTTATATATCACAAATTGAAGATACAAGGTCAATAAATAATATATTCAAATTTAAAACAACAAAAAAAAGTAGTGTTTTTTAGAAATTAACCTGTAAAGTCCGAAGTTTAAAACCTTTAAAAAAAAAACACGTTTGTTTTTTTTTTGTTTTTTTTTTTTTAATGAAACCTTGGTCCTTGCTCCTTTAATTGAAAAAAAAAATTAGGGCTTGAATTACATTTTTCGAGGAGTTATAAGATTAGAAAGACGGGGTGGAATTATTCACTATTTTTCACGAAATTTCTGACACACCTAGAACAGCAATTAATATAAAATAAACAACAACGAAAAAAAAAGAGAAAAAAGGCGAATCATTTCATTCTTTAGCGTGACTAATGGACTAATTGGCGGAATAAATGTTAGTCAACAGTTATTGTTGTTGTCGTGTTGCCTGCAATGCTGCTTACAAACATGAAACTATGAATAACAGAATTAGTAAGTAAAAATATATGGACACTAGTAATCTGTTGCTAAAAATAAAACTAATAGGTTTCACATTCTTACGTTTCAAGGCTGCGCCAGTCATAAAAATGTGATTTTTTTAGAAATGTGAGGTTTAATGCAGTTTGTTTTTATGTATATACTAGCAGGGAAACCCGACGTTGCCCGAGATTGAACGATAATCAACGAATATTCCACGCTCCTATATTTTTATTGTCATCGAAATCCATGAAATCGCCCAGGAGGAAGCTTCACATGCCTCCATGCAGTAACTTAGTCCAAAATATATATGTTATTCTTCATTGTACTCTAGAGAACCTACTGTTTCTTTTATAATTTTTTTTTTTTTATTATTATTTGTTTTTTTTACATAGGCATCACCACTTATCAAGGTCCAGGGGCCACTCGAGGATAAGGGTTAAAGAGTGTACAGTAGTCAATTGGACAATATAGTAATTGTCAGTAATGGAAATTCAGTAAATTTGTTAACTTAAGTGGAACGGCTCATCAAGAACTTGTTTACATTGGACTTGAAGACAACCGTATTGTAGTCAGCTGGAAAGCAGGAAAACGGAAGACAGTTCCACAGGCGTGCAGTTCTAAGAAAGAAGCTTTGTTCATGGAATCTACGTTTAGGTTTAGGCACAGATAAAGAGTGGGGGGAATTATTGATAGTGTTTTCAGCTAGACGGGTGTTTTTTGTGAAAATTTGGCGAGGGGGGGGACCATAGATTGAAGCTTTTATATAAACTTCTTTCCAGTTAATGAAAAAAAAAACATTAAGAAATTTACGTGCAAGGTCTGAACTTACAGACCACATCATGCGAAAAGAAAAAAAAAAGAAAAGAAAAATACCCCCCCCCCAAAAAAAAACATGTAAATTTTCAAGTCTTATAAAAGCTTTGCAGTTAATGAAAAAAAAATTAAGGAATTTATGTGCGGAGTTTGAATCTACAGACCACATAATGCAAAAAAAGAAAAAGAAAAGGAAAACACGCTATCAACTTACCCACAGTAGAATTTTCACGGCCCGTTGTTCTATCATAGTTGCTAAGCGATGATATGGAAAAAATGGCCTTACCGATGTTAGATAAATTAAAATAACGGTTTCAATTATCAATTATCGGTAATTATTAAAGGTATTCTGACACAAAATTTAACTAAGATTACTCCCAGACTTATACACTAAAGTTCTGTAAATTTAAAAAAAAAATCTGTTCAGCCATTTCGGAGTCTATAAGGAACGAACTCACTTACTCTCTCTCTCACACACACACACACACACACACACACACACACACAAAATTGCATTTATATAATTGTAGAGATGAGGTGCCTTTAATAAGTTTCCAGATTTTTTTTGATGGGCACTTTTATTGATAGTACACATATGAAACTCTAGTCCCCTTTTAAGTAATCTCCTCCGGCTGCAATGCACTTGTTGTATCATTCCAACCACTTCTAGAAGGCCCCACGGAAGTCCTCTTGTGTGAGGGTGTCATTGACCCTTGTCACAGCCTCTTTCATCTCCTCAATTGTCTCATAACGACAGCCTCTAAAGTTTTCCTTGAGTTTAGGGAATAACCAAAAGTCACAGGGGGCAAGGTCTAGATTATAAGGAGGGTGAGGAATTGTTTTAATGCCAATCTTGGTCAAATAGTCTGTGACAAGGATGGAGTTGCGGACTGGTGCATTTGTGCAAATCTTCCACATCTTCAGTTCCTTGCAAATTATTGCGTACAGTTACCACACTGACACCAAACTGAGCACTTATTATCTCTTTATAGACACACGACGGTCCTTATCCATGAAATTCTTTATTTGGCCAATCAACTTTGGTGTTCTGACTTCCTTTCTCCTCTCACAACTCTCATCATCCCTCACAGACTCCCTGGCTTCCTTGAATCCCTTATGTTACTCATAAGCTGATGCTCAATTCATGCAAGATGGCCCAAAAAACAGTCTGAAGTATTCCATACGATTCTGTGGGATTTTTTTTCCAAGTTTAAAACATGATTTTATTAAATATGTTTCTTCTAAAGTGTCCTCACGTCTGGATTGCATTTTTGAAATTCACCAGCTGTGACAATCAGGCTTTAGTAGCATGTATTCCAGTTCCTGCTGTAGCTGTTCATTTGAACCTGAAATTATAAAAATTGGTCAGTTATCTTATAAGATGTATAGCAATAGTATACTGAATTTTCAAGAGTCCACGATAATTTTAAATGTCTGTACAAAAAAAAAAAAAAAAACGTCTGGAAAATTATTAAAGGAACCTTGTATCTCTTTGTTTCATTTTATTTTAGTCTGAGTTCTCAGAAATCAATGGTCACCTTCTTAGGGGCTAATGCTGTATTGAGAGGGGGGGCGGGTTCATAGAATGAATGATATGTAATGTAACGGTATACACACCGACGACAACAACCCAATTACTTGGGGAGTTCACATTCATAATAGAAGAGATGTGAAGAGAGAAGTATTAATGAACAGTTCTTTAAACACGGAGGAGAGATACATTATTGATGAGGGAGGTACGGTCAGCACTTCAAAAGGGGTTTCATATAAAGTTCATTATGCAATACGATGAAGACAAAAACACATTACCTTGCGGTTGATGACAAAGACAAAAGCTTACATAGCAATATGAAGACATTTATTTTCCAGCTGGTGATGAGAATGATGAGAATCTGATACTGTGTTAGATTTCTACATTTTGTCTTCTCTCCCCCGCTACCCTTTCACTCCCTGAAGGAGCTCAGGCTGACTCTCTCTCCAACTCAACTCGAACTGAACTCTGACTGCTCCGTCTCTCCTTTCTCAACTGTCAACTGCTTTCGAACCCTAACTTAACTGTATATATTGGATCTATATTTCTCTGTGACGTCAGAACGTGACAAAACAAGTGCATGTTTTGCACGTGGATGTTGCATACGCTTCCAACACGTATCCAGGGACACAAAGGACATTCCTTAATTTGATTGTTCATTATTCCTGCTCTGACCTAACTTTGTTTTTTAATAATTATTTCTAACTACAATGGATAATTCCACTGCATCCCTGGAATCATATCTAAATGACAATAATGTATTAATTTTAACCTTTGATAGCTGAGTGTGATTCCAACATTTTCCTTTAATGATATCTGAAAGTGTCCTCTACCTCTGTAGGGCCACCGTTTGGCCATGTGTGAAGTGTTGTTGCCATGTTTGAGCTGGTGCGTCTGCTGCTAGTCTCTCGTACCTGGACAAGGTTCGGGGAGGGGGGAGGTCGCCAGCCTGATGGGTCCTGAACTGTCATCTGAACTTCGGCCTCTGTCTCATCGACGGGATGTAGCATCTCTCTGCCTGTGCTGCAGGTGCTTTGGTAGTGAATGCTCTGACGGGCTGCGAGCGCTTGTGCCCACTCGACGTAAATATCACCCCGTCAAACCCGACAAGCAGCTATGGGTCAGTGTCTGCGAGCCATATTGAGATCTCATTTGAGCTGTGCATACTATGTGATTTTGAATATTTTGTCAGGCTTTATTTACAGGGAAAAGTATCTTCAAGCCAGGTTGTTTTGACAAACTCGTGTACAGAGAGACCTTAGATACTTGAGGACATTGTCTAGTAAGCATTCAAGTTCTTTCCAGTAGGCATTCAAAGCAGTCTTGTGTTGCCAGATCTAACCTGTGTCAACTGTGGGTGGACGTACAAAACAGCAGGTGGTTTGGAGCGGCATTTGATTATACATAGAAGTGACCATCAAGAATGTGCTACTAGTGGCGCACATGTCTGCACAATGTGTGCCAAGGAATGCCAGAGTTTGGCAGGGCTTAAAAGCCATCTTCGTGCAGCCCATCATTGATTTGTTTTCATGTTTCTGTGTATCTGTTTTTTTTTGGGGGGGGGGTTGCTATATCAAGTAATGGCAATGTTCGAAAACGAATTAGCTGCCATCATATGTACACACACACACACACACATACACACATACATTGTAGCTTACTTTAGTCTTGACAGACTATGAATACCCACTGTATGTAAAAAAGACTAAATAGGGGTGTTGGTTGGTTAGTTGGTTGTTTTTGTTTTATGGCATATCAACCCTTTTCGGGTTATTTAATGCCAAATCCAAAGATTTGGAAGAAAATTTTTTTTAATAGAATATATTTGTTGTTTTCAAGTCGGTTTCTATTTAGCCCATAGTTGGGAACCTAACAGGTACTACCACTCCGGGTCAGAGTGGACCTGGCAGCAATGGTAATTAAAGGGTGGCTCCACACTCCCCAACGCCCACAAGCTGGGGCCTCACCACTGGATATAGTTTAAGGTCATATTCAGGACCCCCATTGAGGAACTTTTACCCTCTGCAGGGGGGCAGTCGGTGTATTCTAATGCCCCACCGACAGGGCCCTAAATAGGGGTGTGGATTAGGATCCGTGTTGAGATATCAGAATAAATATTTCCTATATCTCAACACAGATTAATCCACACCCATATTTAGTTTTCTTTATCTACAACCAAATCTTATTCCTTCTTTCTATTTTTTAACAACATTCGACAGAACTTCCCTGCGACGTGAAAGCCCTAATATTTTCATTGCAAACTTTGCTGTTGTATAAGCTGTATTGCCTGAAGGCGTCTTTAGTTACTAGTAATTAGCTAGTGGAGTAAATAACAGATTAAATCGTGCGAAACAATAAGTTGAGTGAGCATGTAGGTGCAGAAAGGGTCAAAGGGTCATTTTGTGACATGTATCAAACTCTGTGACCAATCAGTTTCCACCGGAAGTATCCGAATGGGGACCAGATGTGACATGGCAAGGGTTCCAGTTTGAATATCTCATCTCATCTCCGTCGTCTTTCAGGACGCTTCCGTGAAGTTTCGGTAGCGCATTGCATAAAAGCATAATGCGCTGCTCCACATGCAGTTCCACAGTTCTCCGTCAGTTTAAACTGATTATTTGCGAAGCCATGTTGTTCTTAGATCCACAACATCAGTTTGTCGGTGAGTGCAACTGAAACTACTGTTACCCATGGAATAATAGGATTAATTGTCGAGTTTTACTCCTCTAGATCCACCGTGTTCTGTTTATGCCTAACCATAATAACAGGGTAACCTCGAGAAGGATGTGGCTCTTAACCATGCTTGGATGGTCATTCACTATGGAGAGGCTTTTCTTTCTTTCTTTTTTTTTTTTTTACAAGGTGGTCACCACTTATCAAGGCCCAGAAGCCACTCAGGGATAAGGGTTATTGTAAGTACAGTATGTTAGTGTGGATATTTAATAAAGTGTCTACTTAAGGGGGGCGGTTCATCAGGAATTTGTTTACGTTGGACTTGAAGACATCCAAGTTGTAGTCAGGAGGGAAGCAGGCAGACGGAACAAAGTTCCACAGGCGTGCAGTTCTAAGAAAGAAGCTTTGTTCATGGAATCTACGTTTTGATTTGGGCATAGATAAAGAGTGGGGAAATTTTTTGACAGTGGATTCAACTAGACGGGTGTTTTTCGTAAAAGATTGGCGAGTGGGGGACCAGAGATTGGAGTTCAGGCAAGCACCTGCCATGGAAATAACGATAAAACAAAGATAGGCTTGCAACGTCTCTTCTGTGGGAGAGAGGTTGCAGGGAAGAGAAAAGGCTTTGTATTGCACTTCACATAATGCTCGGATGCATGGAGACCATCGAGGGACGCCTGATGTTTTTTTGTTTTTTCTTTTACTCATGTTCACCCCTGACAAAGCATATCGCCACTTGGACGTAAGGGGCTACTATTTGGGACCATGTCTAGGAAAGATTAACAAGATATTTGTTTATGTTACATTTAAACTTCTGCATATCAGTACAGCCAGGGAAGCAGGCAGTAGGAAGGGAATTCCAAATTCTAGCTATTCGAGGGAAGAAACTATTAGAATAGAAAGCTTTCTGGCATTTAGGGACAACAACAGTGAAGGGGTGAGATCTTATTGCTAAGCGGGTTTATCGAGGCTATGTACATCGAGGGGGTACAAGTGAAACGAGTTCATCAGAACACATTTCGTTAGAATATTTGTAAAACAGCCACAGTGATGCAAAATTGCGGTGATGGGACAGGGGCTGGAGCTTAGTTGATAAAGAGGGACCGATTAGATTGACAACTCTTTTTTGACCCGATCTAAGAGGGAGGGACAAGTGACAGATGCAGCAGCCCAGATGTGGCAATAATATCCCATGCATGAGCGAATGGTGGCCTTGTAGAGTTACAGGATACTCTCAGGTGTGAGTAGTCTTTTCGCTTGATGTCCACTCGAAAAGGTACTACTCCTCTGCGTAATATCCTTTCCCCTATTCATTGGGGCCCTGTCGGTGGGGCATTAGAATACGCCGACTGCCCCCCCCTGCAGAGGGTAAAAGTCCCTCAATGGGGGTCCTGGATATGACCTTAAACTATATCCAGTGGTGAGGCCCCAGCTTGTGGGCTTTGGGGAGTGTGGAGCCACCCTTTAATTACCATTGCTCCCAGGTCCACTCTGATCCGGAGTGGTAGTACCTGTTAGGGTCCCAACTATGGGTTAAATAGAAACCGACGTGAAAACAACAAATATATTCTATTAAAAAAATTTTTCTTCAAAATTTTTGGATTCGGCATTAAATAACCCGAAAAGGGTTGATATGCCGTAAAACAAAAACAACCAACCAACCAACCTATTCATTGGGAGGAAAGGATATGACGTTTGAATAAACCGAGTTAAGTTTAGTGAGTTGGGTCCAAGAAGTTGAAGAAGCAAGATGGATTAAACAGGTCTCCCCATAAGGGGGTGACGATCTCCAAATGGATGTAAAGAAACACCACAATCTGAGATCATCGATTTCACTCCATGCTGCGGAAGACGAGATTCCTGGGAGTGAAATAAACCAATATAAAAAAAAAACGGTACTTGTACAGTTTAACCAAGACATTAAAAAATGAAAATATCGAAAAAAAGGTTATATTGTACGTTTCCCTTTTGAGCTGAAGATCTCCGAAAAAAAAAATTTCATTTAATTTGATAGAGTAGTTTTTTTTTGTTTTGTTTTACAGCGGAAAAACACGTTTTATGACAGCACGTTGAAGGTAGACATCTTTGAATTTTTTAAATTTTTGTTTGGATTTTTAGAACATGCCCACGTGATGGCGAGGGCCTCCCGCTCTGTTTGAGAGTATCTTTGTTCAACTGTGGATAGTGCTCGGCTTGCAAATTGTACTACCTGCCCGTCTTGTGATAGTACAGCAGATATGCCTACAACACTGGCATCGGTATATATCTCAGTATGTTTGTTAGGGTCGAAGTAGGCAAGTGAGCATGCTTTACTCAAAGCTTCCTTGAGGTTTTTTAAACATTCAGTGTGGTGCTCAGTCCAGGACCACTGAGTGTTTTTTTTTTTGTTAGCTGACGCAGTTCATGAGTCAGGGTTGCGTAGTCTGGAATGAATTGTGCACTGCAAAAGTTGGTCATCCCCAACAAACTTCTGACTTCTGATGCGTTTTGGGGGTCTGGTAATTGAGGAGATAACTCAATTTAAAGTGCCGACACCCCCTCCCCATCTTTATTACTAGCTTTTCTTCCTTAACATCGAACCTTTTGCTCGGTATCATAACAAATTGTTTTTTTCGCTGTAAAAAAACAAAAACTACTTGATGAAATTAAGTGAAATTTTTTTTTTCGGAGAACTTCATTCCATAACGGATACGTACAATTTAAACTTTTTTTTTTTCGATATTTTCATTTTTTAATGTCTTGATTAAACTGTACAAGTACCAAAAAAAACATACATTGGCTTGTGTCTGTCTTGCATGTGGCTTGTTATAGCAGAACCCAGCTCCCGAAGTCATTGGCAAATCCCCCAGGCAGCAGTCAAAAGACAGACGGCCACGCACCAACAGGTATATCATTATAAATGTAGTCAGAATTATATGTAATGCACACACCCACGA
Source organism: Euprymna scolopes (assembly GCF_053919585.1). Lineage (NCBI taxonomy): Eukaryota > Metazoa > Mollusca > Cephalopoda > Sepiida > Sepiolidae > Euprymna > Euprymna scolopes. Next base: position 41,932,990 of record NC_136525.1, read on the forward strand.
CCACGAGTCACGGGCCGTTAAGCCATTTACGACACAAGAACAATAGTCTGTTACACACACATATAACAAGGAGATTAGCAATAAACTAACACCTTCTCAGGGTGGGCCTCCTAGAACTGCACAGGACCAGCGACGTACCGTCATCAACAGAGAAGAGGTCATTTTAAAATGGTCTGTCCAGACTCTGTTGGCTTTGGTACCAAGGGGAAGAAATTTACCGGGGAATGCCGACAGGGCTGCTCAGGCATATTTTTTCTAGCTTAGAGTGCTCTTTCTCATGGGTTTTAAATCCCTGCCCCCCCAACTTTTCGACCTTGTGTCACATCTTCCATCTCCTCCTCACCTCCAGTAGGAGTGAGGCAAATATGCTCTGTTCTCGTAAGCAAGGCAGGTAAATAGAGACATCTGTCATGTCTTACTATAAGCAACAAAACGGAAAAGTGATAACAAAACAAAAAACAAATATTCAACAAATAAATGTTACCAAAGGCAAGATAAGTTACTCGTCTACCTGCTTGATTAATTATGTTTGCGTTTTTAACTTATTTTAAAGCGTTTTCAGTTCAGACAGAATAGCATATTCACTCAGTACAATTAGAACGGAAAATAATCATGGCTGTCATAAGCCCTGCCTGCAGTGCACGGGTGGACCCTTGGTAATCGCTCAAAAATCGAAAATTAAACAAAATACCGGTTGAACCCCGCTTAATAAATGTTACATTGTTACAGTGCCATTTATTGGGTGAGTTTCTCGCAGTATTCTGTTAAATTTGCGATTTCCGTGCGATAATCGGGATTTCCTAGATGGCGGTCTGATGTCAGCCATTTTCTCGGTACTACTTGTGTTTTAAAGTAAATAAACACTTTAAAATAAGTTCAAACACAAAATATCTTATCCAGATAGGTCGAAGAGTAAGTTATTTTGCTTTTCGTGACATTTATTTGTTATATATATTTTTGTTGTTTTTTTGTTGTTGTTGTTGTTGTTGTTGTTGTTGTTGTTTTTGTTTGTTTGTTTTTTTCGGGGGGGGGTCACTTTTCCGTTTTGTCGTCTATACTACAAAATGCTCGACACATTCAGACAGACGCAACGTTTATATTGTGGATATAGGTTTTAACCTATTTCTAACCGAAACCCCCACCGACTGCTGCGCCAACCTCACTACTACTGCAACTACTACTACTACTGCATCTTTGTGAACACGTTATTGTGAAACTGTTCATCTCCTTCTGATGCTGCATGGTGCGCCCTCTCTCTCTCTCTCTCTCTCTCTCTCTCTCTCTCTCTCTCTCTCTCAGCCGGCGAAGATGAGGAATTTTTACCCTAGCATCCGCTGACAAACAAACACATCTTGAGGAATACAGAATAAATAAATAAATATTTAAAAAAAAAAAAAAAAAAAAAAAAAAGTGGAGAAAAGGGGGACGCACGCCACGAAAGGAGGCTGGATTTACCATTTCGAGACGATTGATGGCCGAACGAGGCCAGAAAACCCCCCCAGATCGGGCAACGGGGCAAGTATTACTATACTTTTTTTCTGTTATTATTGTGTGTGTGTGTGTGTGTGTGTGTGTGTGTGTGTGTGTGTGTGTGTGTGTGTGTGTGTGTGTGTGTGTTTTGCAAGAGAAGTTTGTTTCTTTTGTTATCGTATTGAAATTATTTCGGATGCTGAAGTTTGTCTTCTTCGGCATCTTCTTCTTCCCACTGAAGTCTTCGCATTCCAGAGTAAACGGCAGAAGGATGAAGAGAAAAAAGAAGGCCTCATTTATTTTTTAAAGTTTTGACTATATTACCATAATATGGAGAATATATATATATATATATATATATATATATATATATATATATATATATATATATATATATATATATATATATAGATGTTATTTGTTTTTGCGATACGTTTTTGAATGAATTCAATTATTTACGAAATTGCATTTTTACCTAAATGCGAGTTGGGAATAATTTTCCCTTTAACCAATTTGGTACCCCAACATGGAGAGCGGCATATATATTGTTTTTAATATATAATTATCCACTAACACGTATTTTGTCGTCTACGACCAGCCACTCTGATGAGTCGTAGACGACGAAACACGTGTCAGTGGATAATTATATTTTAAAAACAATATATATGTATGTATGTGTGTGTATGTGTGAGTATATACATGCGTTTGTGTGTAAATGTTTGTGTGTGTGTATAAATGTGAGTATATATATGTGTGTGTATATACATGTGCGTGTGAATATAATTGTCTGTGAGTATATGCATATGTGCATATGTGTGTGTGTGTGTGTATAAATGTTGGTGAGTATATACATGTGTGCATATATATATATATGTGTGTGTGTGTGTATAATTGTTTGTGAGTATATACATGTGTGTGTGTATAAATGTTTGTGAGTATATACATGTGTGCATATATATGTGTGTGTATAAATGTTTGTGAGTATATACATGTGTGTATATATATATATATACATATATATGTTAATGAGTATATATATGTGTGCATATATATATCTGTGTATATATATATATATATATGTTAATGAGTATATATATGTGTACATATATATATGTTTATATATTAGTGAGTATATATATTAGTGAGTATATATATTTGTGTGTGTATAAATATATTAGTGAGTATATATATATTTGTGTGTGTGTGTATAAATATATTAGTGAGTATATATATTTGTGTGTGTGCATAAATGATTGTGGGTATATACATATATACAGTGAGGTGAAACAAGTATTTGGACAAAACAAAAATTGTCATTTTTTTCATCAATTTCGTACAAATGATATCCAACAAAATAAAATAAAATTTTCACATTACTAAAATGCATAGAAATGAGAGAAACTAAATTTTTTTTTTAAAGAAAATAAAATTACTAAACATTTCCTAAAAATAGATAATGGAACAAGTATTTGGGTAGAGATGCATAGAGAATGTTTATTATTTAATTGGGTCTTTTTTTAACACTAATTACTGCTGTCAAACGATTGCGTAGTTTTTCACAAGGTCCTGGCAAATGCTTAACGAAATGTCTGGTCTGCAGTTTAACTTGTTGCTGGCTATCTTGCTCTTGCTTGTTGCTGGATCTCAACATTTTGAACCGAGAGAGAGACTTAGCTGTCGTACAAAGCTAAGATTCTGTAACATCATCTGTGTATAGATACTCCCTCAAGTATTTGTCTATAAAAATGGTCGTGTTGCGATGGAAGTCATTTTTGGGGTCATGGACTTTAAGTGTCTGAGGGAGTGGCACTCGTCTAACAAAACGTTGCAATCATAATATATATATACATGTATATATATATATATGTAGATATATATATATATATATATATATATATATATATATATATTTATTTATATAGTTTGAGTAAACAAATTTTTAGACAAAACAAAAATGCATATTTTTCTAGCAATTTCGTACAAATGATATCAAACAGACTAATAAAATAAAATTTTCACATTACTAAAATATATAGAAATGAGAGAAACTAAACTTTTTAAAGAAAATAAACAGTTATTAAACATTTCCTAAAAATAGATAATGGAACAAATATTCGAACAGATGCAAAAAGAATGTTTAATATTTAATTGGGCCTTTTTTTTTTAGCACTAATTACCGTTTTCACAAGGTCCTGGCAAATGCCTAACAGTATTTGTTCCCATTCTTCTTTGGCTATAGACTTTAATTGATGGATGTTTGAGAGGCGTCTTGTTCTAATCTGTCTCTTCAAAATTAACCACAAATTTTCAATGGGATTCAAGTCTGGTGATTGACTAAACCATTGCAAAACATGAACTCCCTTATCCGTGAACCATTTTTCAGTTGCCTTTGCTGTATGTTTTGGATCATTGTCTTGTTGGAACCGCCAATCACCAGACAATCACATTTTCTCCATACACCTTTGCAAGTCATTCCCCAAAATATCTCTGTATTTGGCTCCATTGCTTGGCCTTTTGGCGAAGATCAAAGTCCAAAAATGTAGTATCTGTTCCGGCAGATGCTGCAAGCAAAGACCATATGTGGGGGCGACCCCACATATAAGACCTTGGTCAATGTAGGGGCAACCCTTCATACCAATTGTCACTATCCAGCTCCCTTACTCCCCGGGGAGTTGGTCCCCATTTCCCCTTAACTCCTCACATTAAAAATCGGCCTTGTGCCTAATTTGCTCGGTGGGGGAGCAAATAAATACCATCTCTGTATTTGGCTACATTGCTTGGCCTTTTGGCGAAGATCAAAGTCCAAAAATGTAGTATCTGTTCCGGCAGATGCTGCACTTAAGATAATTTGTACAGTCAATGGAGGGGAAACCCTCTATACTGGGACAATTATTATTTTTGGTAACCAGAGTGCCCCCTTTTTGCCTACTTTTAGGGGAGCTGGTTTTTACCTCACATTAAAAACGGCCTTGTGCCTAATTTGCTCTGTGGGGGAGCAAATAAACACCATCTCTGTATTTGGCTACATTGCTTGGCCTTTTGGCGAAGATCAAAGTCCAAAAATGTAGTATCTGTTCCGGCAGATGCTGCACTTAAGATAATTTGTACAGTCAATGGAGGGGAAACCCTCTATACTGGGACAATTATTATTTTTGGTAACCAGAGTGCCCCCTTTTTGCCTACTTTTAGGGGAGCTGGTTTTTACCTCACATTAAAAACGGCCTTGTGCCTAATTTGCTCTGTGGGGGAGCAAATAAACACCATCTCTGTATTTGGCTACATTGCTTGGCCTTTTGGCGAAGATCAAAGTCCAAAAATGTAGTATCTGTTCCGGCAGATGCTGCACTTAAGATAATTTGTACAGTCAATGGAGGGGAAACCCTCTATACTGGGACAATTATTATTTTTGGTAACCAGAGTGCCCCCTTTTTGCCTACTTTTAGGGGAGCTGGTTTTTACCTCACATTAAAAACGGCCTTGTGCCTAATTTGCTCAGTGGGGGAGCAAATAAATACCATCTGTTCCGGCAGATACTGCAAGCAAATACCATATGTGGTGGTAACCCCACATATCAGACCTTGGTCAATGTAGGGATCACCTTACGGACCAACAGTTACTATCCAGCTCCCATTTCCCACCTCTCGGGAGCTGGCCCCTTTTTCCCTCCCCCTTCCCTCTCTCTCCACATTAAAAAAACGGCCTTGTACATAATTTGCTCAGTGGGGAAGCAAATAAATACAACTCTGTATTTGGCTCCATTGCTTGGCCTTTTGGCGAAGATCAAAGTCCAAAAATGTAGTATCTGTTCCGGCAGATGCTGCAAGCAAAGACCATATGTGGGGGCGACCCCACATATAAGACCTTGGTCAATGTAGGGGCAACCCTTCATACCAATTGTCACTATCCAGCTCCCTTACTCCCCGGGGAGTTGGTCCCCATTTCCCCTTAACTCCTCACATTAAAAATCGGCCTTGTGCCTAATTTGCTCGGTGGGGGAGCAAATAAATACCATCTCTGTATTTGGCTACATTGCTTGGCCTTTTGGCGAAGATCAAAGTCCAAAAATGTAGTATCTGTTCCGGCAGATGCTGCACTTAAGATAATTTGTACAGTCAATGGAGGGGAAACCCTCTATACTGGGACAATTATTATTTTTGGTAACCAGAGTGCCCCCTTTTTGCCTACTTTTAGGGGAGCTGGTTTTTACCTCACATTAAAAACGGCCTTGTGCCTAATTTGCTCTGTGGGGGAGCAAATAAACACCATCTCTGTATTTGGCTACATTGCTTGGCCTTTTGGCGAAGATCAAAGTCCAAAAATGTAGTATCTGTTCCGGCAGATGCTGCACTTAAGATAATTTGTACAGTCAATGGAGGGGAAACCCTCTATACTGGGACAATTATTATTTTTGGTAACCAGAGTGCCCCCTTTTTGCCTACTTTTAGGGGAGCTGGTTTTTACCTCACATTAAAAACGGCCTTGTGCCTAATTTGCTCAGTGGGGGAGCAAATAAACACCATCTCTGTATTTGGCTACATTGCTTGGCCTTTTGGCGAAGATCAAAGTCCAAAAATGTAGTATCTGTTCCGGCAGATGCTGCACTTAAGATAATTTGTACAGTCAATGGAGGGGAAACCCTCTATACTGGGACAATTATTATTTTTGGTAACCAGAGTGCCCCCTTTTTGCCTACTTTTAGGGGAGCTGGTTTTTACCTCACATTAAAAACGGCCTTGTGCCTAATTTGCTCTGTGGGGGAGCAAATAAACACCATCTCTGTATTTGGCTACATTGCTTGGCCTTTTGGCGAAGATCAAAGTCCAAAAATGTAGTATCTGTTCCGGCAGATGCTGCACTTAAGATAATTTGTACAGTCAATGGAGGGGAAACCCTCTATACTGGGACAATTATTATTTTTGGTAACCAGAGTGCCCCCTTTTTGCCTACTTTTAGGGGAGCTGGTTTTTACCTCACATTAAAAACGGCCTTGTGCCTAATTTGCTCAGTGGGGGAGCAAATAAATACCATCTCTGTATTTGGCTACATTGCTTGGCCTTTTGGCGAAGATCAAAGTCCAAAAATGTAGTATCTGTTCCGGCAGATGCTGCACTTAAGATAATTTGTACAGTCAATGGAGGGGAAACCCTCTATACTGGGACAATTATTATTTTTGGTAACCAGAGTGCCCCCTTTTTGCCTACTTTTAGGGGAGCTGGTTTTTACCTCACATTAAAAACGGCCTTGTGCCTAATTTGCTCAGTGGGGGAGCAAATAAATACCATCTGTTCCGGCAGATACTGCAAGCAAATACCATATGTGGTGGTAACCCCACATATCAGACCTTGGTCAATGTAGGGATCACCTTACGGACCAACAGTTACTATCCAGCTCCCATTTCCCACCTCTCGGGAGCTGGCCCCTTTTTCCCTCCCCCTTCCCTCTCTCTCCACATTAAAAAAACGGCCTTGTACATAATTTGCTCAGTGGGGAAGCAAATAAATACAACTCTGTATTTGGCTCCATTGCTTGGCCTTTTGGCGAAGATCAAAGTCCAAAAATGTAGTATCTGTTCCGGCAGATGCTGCAAGCAAAGACCATATGTGGGGGCGACCCCACATATAAGACCTTGGTCAATGTAGGGGCAACCCTTCATACCAATTGTCACTATCCAGCTCCCTTACTCCCCGGGGAGTTGGTCCCCATTTCCCCTTAACTCCTCACATTAAAAATCGGCCTTGTGCCTAATTTGCTCGGTGGGGGAGCAAATAAATACCATCTCTGTATTTGGCTACATTGCTTGGCCTTTTGGCGAAGATCAAAGTCCAAAAATGTAGTATCTGTTCCGGCAGATGCTGCACTTAAGATAATTTGTACAGTCAATGGAGGGGAAACCCTCTATACTGGGACAATTATTATTTTTGGTAACCAGAGTGCCCCCTTTTTGCCTACTTTTAGGGGAGCTGGTTTTTACCTCACATTAAAAACGGCCTTGTGCCTAATTTGCTCTGTGGGGGAGCAAATAAACACCATCTCTGTATTTGGCTACATTGCTTGGCCTTTTGGCGAAGATCAAAGTCCAAAAATGTAGTATCTGTTCCGGCAGATGCTGCACTTAAGATAATTTGTACAGTCAATGGAGGGGAAACCCTCTATACTGGGACAATTATTATTTTTGGTAACCAGAGTGCCCCCTTTTTGCCTACTTTTAGGGGAGCTGGTTTTTACCTCACATTAAAAACGGCCTTGTGCCTAATTTGCTCTGTGGGGGAGCAAATAAACACCATCTCTGTATTTGGCTACATTGCTTGGCCTTTTGGCGAAGATCAAAGTCCAAAAATGTAGTATCTGTTCCGGCAGATGCTGCACTTAAGATAATTTGTACAGTCAATGGAGGGGAAACCCTCTATACTGGGACAATTATTATTTTTGGTAACCAGAGTGCCCCCTTTTTGCCTACTTTTAGGGGAGCTGGTTTTTACCTCACATTAAAAACGGCCTTGTGCCTAATTTGCTCAGTGGGGGAGCAAATAAATACCATCTGTTCCGGCAGATACTGCAAGCAAATACCATATGTGGTGGTAACCCCACATATCAGACCTTGGTCAATGTAGGGATCACCTTACGGACCAACAGTTACTATCCAGCTCCCATTTCCCACCTCTCGGGAGCTGGCCCCTTTTTCCCTCCCCCTTCCCTCTCTCTCCACATTAAAAAAACGGCCTTGTACATAATTTGCTCAGTGGGGAAGCAAATAAATACAACTCTGTATTTGGCTCCATTGCTTGGCCTTTTGGCGAAGATCAAAGTCCAAAAATGTAGTATCTGTTCCGGCAGATGCTGCAAGCAAAGACCATATGTGGGGGCGACCCCACATATAAGACCTTGGTCAATGTAGGGGCAACCCTTCATACCAATTGTCACTATCCAGCTCCCTTACTCCCCGGGGAGTTGGTCCCCATTTCCCCTTAACTCCTCACATTAAAAATCGGCCTTGTGCCTAATTTGCTCGGTGGGGGAGCAAATAAATACCATCTCTGTATTTGGCTACATTGCTTGGCCTTTTGGCGAAGATCAAAGTCCAAAAATGTAGTATCTGTTCCGGCAGATGCTGCACTTAAGATAATTTGTACAGTCAATGGAGGGGAAACCCTCTATACTGGGACAATTATTATTTTTGGTAACCAGAGTGCCCCCTTTTTGCCTACTTTTAGGGGAGCTGGTTTTTACCTCACATTAAAAACGGCCTTGTGCCTAATTTGCTCTGTGGGGGAGCAAATAAACACCATCTCTGTATTTGGCTACATTGCTTGGCCTTTTGGCGAAGATCAAAGTCCAAAAATGTAGTATCTGTTCCGGCAGATGCTGCACTTAAGATAATTTGTACAGTCAATGGAGGGGAAACCCTCTATACTGGGACAATTATTATTTTTGGTAACCAGAGTGCCCCCTTTTTGCCTACTTTTAGGGGAGCTGGTTTTTACCTCACATTAAAAACGGCCTTGTGCCTAATTTGCTCAGTGGGGGAGCAAATAAACACCATCTCTGTATTTGGCTACATTGCTTGGCCTTTTGGCGAAGATCAAAGTCCAAAAATGTAGTATCTGTTCCGGCAGATGCTGCACTTAAGATAATTTGTACAGTCAATGGAGGGGAAACCCTCTATACTGGGACAATTATTATTTTTGGTAACCAGAGTGCCCCCTTTTTGCCTACTTTTAGGGGAGCTGGTTTTTACCTCACATTAAAAACGGCCTTGTGCCTAATTTGCTCTGTGGGGGAGCAAATAAACACCATCTCTGTATTTGGCTACATTGCTTGGCCTTTTGGCGAAGATCAAAGTCCAAAAATGTAGTATCTGTTCCGGCAGATGCTGCACTTAAGATAATTTGTACAGTCAATGGAGGGGAAACCCTCTATACTGGGACAATTATTATTTTTGGTAACCAGAGTGCCCCCTTTTTGCCTACTTTTAGGGGAGCTGGTTTTTACCTCACATTAAAAACGGCCTTGTGCCTAATTTGCTCAGTGGGGGAGCAAATAAATACCATCTCTGTATTTGGCTACATTGCTTGGCCTTTTGGCGAAGATCAAAGTCCAAAAATGTAGTATCTGTTCCGGCAGATGCTGCACTTAAGATAATTTGTACAGTCAATGGAGGGGAAACCCTCTATACTGGGACAATTATTATTTTTGGTAACCAGAGTGCCCCCTTTTTGCCTACTTTTAGGGGAGCTGGTTTTTACCTCACATTAAAAACGGCCTTGTGCCTAATTTGCTCAGTGGGGGAGCAAATAAATACCATCTGTTCCGGCAGATACTGCAAGCAAATACCATATGTGGTGGTAACCCCACATATCAGACCTTGGTCAATGTAGGGATCACCTTACGGACCAACAGTTACTATCCAGCTCCCATTTCCCACCTCTCGGGAGCTGGCCCCTTTTTCCCTCCCCCTTCCCTCTCTCTCCACATTAAAAAAACGGCCTTGTACATAATTTGCTCAGTGGGGAAGCAAATAAATACAACTCTGTATTTGGCTCCATTGCTTGGCCTTTTGGCGAAGATCAAAGTCCAAAAATGTAGTATCTGTTCCGGCAGATGCTGCAAGCAAAGACCATATGTGGGGGCGACCCCACATATAAGACCTTGGTCAATGTAGGGGCAACCCTTCATACCAATTGTCACTATCCAGCTCCCTTACTCCCCGGGGAGTTGGTCCCCATTTCCCCTTAACTCCTCACATTAAAAATCGGCCTTGTGCCTAATTTGCTCGGTGGGGGAGCAAATAAATACCATCTCTGTATTTGGCTACATTGCTTGGCCTTTTGGCGAAGATCAAAGTCCAAAAATGTAGTATCTGTTCCGGCAGATGCTGCACTTAAGATAATTTGTACAGTCAATGGAGGGGAAACCCTCTATACTGGGACAATTATTATTTTTGGTAACCAGAGTGCCCCCTTTTTGCCTACTTTTAGGGGAGCTGGTTTTTACCTCACATTAAAAACGGCCTTGTGCCTAATTTGCTCTGTGGGGGAGCAAATAAACACCATCTCTGTATTTGGCTACATTGCTTGGCCTTTTGGCGAAGATCAAAGTCCAAAAATGTAGTATCTGTTCCGGCAGATGCTGCACTTAAGATAATTTGTACAGTCAATGGAGGGGAAACCCTCTATACTGGGACAATTATTATTTTTGGTAACCAGAGTGCCCCCTTTTTGCCTACTTTTAGGGGAGCTGGTTTTTACCTCACATTAAAAACGGCCTTGTGCCTAATTTGCTCTGTGGGGGAGCAAATAAACACCATCTCTGTATTTGGCTACATTGCTTGGCCTTTTGGCGAAGATCAAAGTCCAAAAATGTAGTATCTGTTCCGGCAGATGCTGCACTTAAGATAATTTGTACAGTCAATGGAGGGGAAACCCTCTATACTGGGACAATTATTATTTTTGGTAACCAGAGTGCCCCCTTTTTGCCTACTTTTAGGGGAGCTGGTTTTTACCTCACATTAAAAACGGCCTTGTGCCTAATTTGCTCAGTGGGGGAGCAAATAAATACCATCTGTTCCGGCAGATACTGCAAGCAAATACCATATGTGGTGGTAACCCCACATATCAGACCTTGGTCAATGTAGGGATCACCTTACGGACCAACAGTTACTATCCAGCTCCCATTTCCCACCTCTCGGGAGCTGGCCCCTTTTTCCCTCCCCCTTCCCTCTCTCTCCACATTAAAAAAACGGCCTTGTACATAATTTGCTCAGTGGGGAAGCAAATAAATACAACTCTGTATTTGGCTCCATTGCTTGGCCTTTTGGCGAAGATCAAAGTCCAAAAATGTAGTATCTGTTCCGGCAGATGCTGCAAGCAAAGACCATATGTGGGGGCGACCCCACATATAAGACCTTGGTCAATGTAGGGGCAACCCTTCATACCAATTGTCACTATCCAGCTCCCTTACTCCCCGGGGAGTTGGTCCCCATTTCCCCTTAACTCCTCACATTAAAAATCGGCCTTGTGCCTAATTTGCTCGGTGGGGGAGCAAATAAATACCATCTCTGTATTTGGCTACATTGCTTGGCCTTTTGGCGAAGATCAAAGTCCAAAAATGTAGTATCTGTTCCGGCAGATGCTGCACTTAAGATAATTTGTACAGTCAATGGAGGGGAAACCCTCTATACTGGGACAATTATTATTTTTGGTAACCAGAGTGCCCCCTTTTTGCCTACTTTTAGGGGAGCTGGTTTTTACCTCACATTAAAAACGGCCTTGTGCCTAATTTGCTCTGTGGGGGAGCAAATAAACACCATCTCTGTATTTGGCTACATTGCTTGGCCTTTTGGCGAAGATCAAAGTCCAAAAATGTAGTATCTGTTCCGGCAGATGCTGCACTAAAGATAATTTGTACAGTCAATGGAGGGGAAACCCTCTATACTGGGACAATTATTATTTTTGGTAACCAGAGTGCCCCCTTTTTGCCTACTTTTAGGGGAGCTGGTTTTTACCTCACATTAAAAACGGCCTTGTGCCTAATTTGCTCTGTGGGGGAGCAAATAAACACCATCTCTGTATTTGGCTACATTGCTTGGCCTTTTGGCGAAGATCAAAGTCCAAAAATGTAGTATCTGTTCCGGCAGATGCTGCACTTAAGATAATTTGTACAGTCAATGGAGGGGAAACCCTCTATACTGGGACAATTATTATTTTTGGTAACCAGAGTGCCCCCTTTTTGCCTACTTTTAGGGGAGCTGGTTTTTACCTCACATTAAAAACGGCCTTGTGCCTAATTTGCTCTGTGGGGGAGCAAATAAACACCATCTCTGTATTTGGCTACATTGCTTGGCCTTTTGGCGAAGATCAAAGTCCAAAAATGTAGTATCTGTTCCGGCAGATGCTGCACTTAAGATAATTTGTACAGTCAATGGAGGGGAAACCCTCTATACTGGGACAATTATTATTTTTGGTAACCAGAGTGCCCCCTTTTTGCCTACTTTTAGGGGAGCTGGTTTTTACCTCACATTAAAAACGGCCTTGTGCCTAATTTGCTCTGTGGGGGAGCAAATAAACACCATCTCTGTATTTGGCTACATTGCTTGGCCTTTTGGCGAAGATCAAAGTCCAAAAATGTAGTATCTGTTCCGGCAGATGCTGCACTTAAGATAATTTGTACAGTCAATGGAGGGGAAACCCTCTATACTGGGACAATTATTATTTTTGGTAACCAGAGTGCCCCCTTTTTGCCTACTTTTAGGGGAGCTGGTTTTTACCTCACATTAAAAACGGCCTTGTGCCTAATTTGCTCTGTGGGGGAGCAAATAAACACCATCTCTGTATTTGGCTACATTGCTTGGCCTTTTGGCGAAGATCAAAGTCCAAAAATGTAGTATCTGTTCCGGCAGATGCTGCACTTAAGATAATTTGTACAGTCAATGGAGGGGAAACCCTCTATACTGGGACAATTATTATTTTTGGTAACCAGAGTGCCCCCTTTTTGCCTACTTTTAGGGGAGCTGGTTTTTACCTCACATTAAAAACGGCCTTGTGCCTAATTTGCTCTGTGGGGGAGCAAATAAACACCATCTCTGTATTTGGCTACATTGCTTGGCCTTTTGGCGAAGATCAAAGTCCAAAAATGTAGTATCTGTTCCGGCAGATGCTGCACTTAAGATAATTTGTACAGTCAATGGAGGGGAAACCCTCTATACTGGGACAATTATTATTTTTGGTAACCAGAGTGCCCCCTTTTTGCCTACTTTTAGGGGAGCTGGTTTTTACCTCACATTAAAAACGGCCTTGTGCCTAATTTGCTCAGTGGGGGAGCAAATAAATACCATCTGTTCCGGCAGATACTGCAAGCAAATACCATATGTGGTGGTAACCCCACATATCAGACCTTGGTCAATGTAGGGATCACCTTACGGACCAACAGTTACTATCCAGCTCCCATTTCCCACCTCTCGGGAGCTGGCCCCTTTTTCCCTCCCCCTTCCCTCTCTCTCCACATTAAAAAAACGGCCTTGTACATAATTTGCTCAGTGGGGAAGCAAATAAATACAACTCTGTATTTGGCTCCATTGCTTGGCCTTTTGGCGAAGATCAAAGTCCAAAAATGTAGTATCTGTTCCGGCAGATGCTGCAAGCAAAGACCATATGTGGGGGCGACCCCACATATAAGACCTTGGTCAATGTAGGGGCAACCCTTCATACCAATTGTCACTATCCAGCTCCCTTACTCCCCGGGGAGTTGGTCCCCATTTCCCCTTAACTCCTCACATTAAAAATCGGCCTTGTGCCTAATTTGCTCGGTGGGGGAGCAAATAAATACCATCTCTGTATTTGGCTACATTGCTTGGCCTTTTGGCGAAGATCAAAGTCCAAAAATGTAGTATCTGTTCCGGCAGATGCTGCACTTAAGATAATTTGTACAGTCAATGGAGGGGAAACCCTCTATACTGGGACAATTATTATTTTTGGTAACCAGAGTGCCCCCTTTTTGCCTACTTTTAGGGGAGCTGGTTTTTACCTCACATTAAAAACGGCCTTGTGCCTAATTTGCTCTGTGGGGGAGCAAATAAACACCATCTCTGTATTTGGCTACATTGCTTGGCCTTTTGGCGAAGATCAAAGTCCAAAAATGTAGTATCTGTTCCGGCAGATGCTGCACTAAAGATAATTTGTACAGTCAATGGAGGGGAAACCCTCTATACTGGGACAATTATTATTTTTGGTAACCAGAGTGCCCCCTTTTTGCCTACTTTTAGGGGAGCTGGTTTTTACCTCACATTAAAAACGGCCTTGTGCCTAATTTGCTCTGTGGGGGAGCAAATAAACACCATCTCTGTATTTGGCTACATTGCTTGGCCTTTTGGCGAAGATCAAAGTCCAAAAATGTAGTATCTGTTCCGGCAGATGCTGCACTTAAGATAATTTGTACAGTCAATGGAGGGGAAACCCTCTATACTGGGACAATTATTATTTTTGGTAACCAGAGTGCCCCCTTTTTGCCTACTTTTAGGGGAGCTGGTTTTTACCTCACATTAAAAACGGCCTTGTGCCTAATTTGCTCAGTGGGGGAGCAAATAAATACCATCTGTTCCGGCAGATACTGCAAGCAAATACCATATGTGGTGGTAACCCCACATATCAGACCTTGGTCAATGTAGGGATCACCTTACGGACCAACAGTTACTATCCAGCTCCCATTTCCCACCTCTCGGGAGCTGGCCCCTTTTTCCCTCCCCCTTCCCTCTCTCTCCACATTAAAAAAACGGCCTGGTACATAATTTGCTCAGTGGGGAAGCAAATAAATACAACTCTGTATTTGGCTCCATTGCTTGGCCTTTTGGCGAAGATCAAAGTCCAAAAATGTAGTATCTGTTCCGGCAGATACTGCAAGCAAAGACCATAGGTGGGGGCAACCCCACATATAAGACCATTGCTCTTGTAGCAATCAGTTATTGGTCAATTTAGGGGAAACCCTTCATACCAATTGTCACTATCCAGTTCCACTACTCCCTGGGGAGCTGGTCCCCATTTCCCCAATCTCTCCACATTAAAAAACGGCCTTGTGCTTAATTTGGTCAGTGGGGAAGCAAATAAATACAATCTCTGTATTTGGCTTCATTCATCCATGCTTGGATTATTTCCAGTCATCCAAATCATAATGTTTCCATCTCCATGCTTCACGGTAGGGATAGTGTTTTTCATATTAGTATATGCAGAACCATCTACACGCAAGACATGACTTGCATCGTTATTACCAAATGGGATTCAAGTCTGGTGATTGACTAAGCCATTGCAAAACATGAATTCCCTTATCCTTGAACCATTTTTCAGTTGCCTTTGCTGTATGTTTTGGATCATTGTCTTGTTGGAACCGCCAATCACCAGACAATCACATTTTCTCCATACACCTTTGCAAGTTATTCCTCAAAATATCCCCATATTTTTTTTTTTTATAAAGGAATCGCCACTTATCAAGGCCCAGAGGCCACTCGAGGATAATGGTTAATGGGTATACATTAGTCAATGTGATTATAGCGTACTAAACATAAGTAGTGGGAATTTTGTAAATTGGATTACTTAGGGGGACGGTTCGTCAAGAACTTGTTTACGTTGGACTTGAAGACAATCAGATTGTAGTCGGTTGGAAAGCAGGCAGTCGGAAGAGGCTTGGCTCCATTCATCCTTACTTCGATTATTTCTAGTGTTCCAATCCTGCATGAAGAAAAGCAACTCCAAATAGCTCCAAATTTTGGTCTCATCCAACCACATCACATTATCAAAAAAGTGATATCCTCATTAATATACTTTTTAGCATACTCTTGTCTTGATTTAAGGTGAACTCTCTTCAGTAAACAAGCCTTGAGACTTTCTCTGTGCACTTCGTTACTGATGGTTGTCTTGCAGACGCTGGTGCCCATGCTGCTGAGGTTCTTTTTGCAGTTCTTCATAAAAGGATCATTTCGAACAGTTCACAAGATGTTTCGCCAGATCTTTTCCAAAATTTTCCAAGGAGCTCCCGACTTTGGCATGGTTTTGTAATACCCAACTCTTTCCACTTCTTTGCAATATACCCTACCGTACTAATAGGAAAATTCAAAGTTTCTGTTATACATCGTTAGCTTTTATTGTCTTTATGTGCTGAAATAATAACGGTCCTTTATGGATGTTCGAGTTTCGCTCGCTTGGCCATGTTGCAATGTTTTCTGAGAGAGATCCGGGCAGAGAATGACTAAGTGTTCACTGAATATCGAACTAGTACTTTCTAGAATGATATGGAATTAAAAAAATTAAAACTTAATGTTTAATAATGAAAAAAGAAGGCTGTTCAAATACTTGGTTCGATATCTATTTTAGGAAATGTTTAATAACTGTTTATTTTCTTTAAAAAAAATGTAGTTTTTCTTATTTCTATGTATTTTATTAATGTGAAAATTTTATTTTTTATTTTGTTTGATATTTGTACCAAATTGCTAGAAAAATATGAATTTTTGTCTTGTCCAAACACTTGTTTCACCTCACTGTGTGTATATATATATATATATATATATATATATATATATATATATATATATATATATATATATATATATATATATATAATTATTTACTATAATTATCAAATACCTACAGACACTAGTGTTCCATCCTTTCAGGAATCTTCAGTGCAGGGTGTCGCGATTAACACCAGGCGATATATATATATATATATATATATATATATATATATATATATATAGCTTAACTTTGGTGGTCTGACGAGAACCGGTGTGTCAATGTAATATATATATATATATATATACATATACAATATATATATATATATATATATATATATATATCACATTGACACACCGGTTCTCATCAGATCACCAAAGTTAAGCAACGTTGAGCCTGACTAATACCAGATGGGTGACCATTTTTGAATTCTAGGCACTGTATATATATATATATATATATATATATATATATATATATATATATATATATATATTTTACATTGTAGTCACCACTTATCAAGGCCTGGAGGCCAGTTGGGGATAAGGGTTATTGTGTGTACAGTAATCATGGGATAATATTGTAGTAATCGTTAGTATTGGAGATTTGATAAAGTGTCTTACTTAAGGGGGTGGTTTATCAGGAATTTGTTTATGTTGGACTTGAAGACATCCAAGTTGTAGTCCGGAGGGAAGCAGGCAGACGGAACAGAGTTCCACAGGTATGCACTTCTAAGAAAGAAGCTTTGTTCATGGAATCTACGTTTTGATGTAGGCTCAGATAAAGAGTGGGGAAAATTATTAACAGTGGTTTCAGCTAGACAGGTGTTTTTCATGAAAGATTGGCGAGGGGGACCAGAGATTGGAGTTCAGACGAGCAGTTACCATGGAAATAACGATAAAACAAAGACAGGCTTGCAACGTCTCTTCTGTGGCAGAGAGGTTGCAGGGCATCCCCCACTAGGCTATGAAATCTATTTTGTACTCTGTCAAGGCAGGATAGGCTGTTTTTAACAGCTCCTGCCCACTTGGCTTTTATATAGATAGAGAATTGTATCAGCAGTGAGATATCTTCTGGAGTGGTAGAAGGATTCCACCATTTTTCCAGTGACCTTGGCAACGAATTTGATGTACGTGTTCCATTTCAGTATATGCTTTCTGCTTATCCCACCATTGTTTCCAGTCGTCTTGAACCTCCACTACTGGTATTTAACAATGCCAACTCAGGAGAGGTGTGGTTAGGGTTAGGGTGTGGTTGGAGATTATGCAACCCTTTCCACAATAATTCCACATGCAGGCACCCTTACAATGGGTATCCATAGTCTGTCAAGACTGAAGGAAGCTATCATATATATATATATATATATATATATATATATATGTAACACTTTTGAAGAACACTGAACGTAGTGACATAATTAATTGCTGAGGGTTTAGGTTTTTTTTTTCTATAGTTTAAACATAAACCATTAAAAAGAAACTTTCAAAAAGAAGACCAAAATACCTTTCTAAAGTATATTTCTCCTGAGCATGAATTAGATAAAAGGGATAAATAAGGGGTGGGGCAAAAAAAAAAACCTATCGAGACGTCTTTCAGCCAACCCTTTTCAAGATTAACGTTGGCAACGGGGGGGGGGAGAAAACATTATTTAAAAACGTAATATATATATATATATATATATATATATATATATATATATATATATATAGTGATTTATAAAGTATATATGGCGATTAAGCTTAATCGTCATATATATTTTATAAATTACTAACTAGCTCTACCTACGTATTAAGCACTTTTGAAGTAAATACTTAAAGTTTACGCATAAATCTATACTTTCGTATATTAATTTTATGTGAGTAAATGAAGTAGTTTATATAGAAAGGCTGGTTATGTGAAGATTTTCAAATGACATAATGCTTGAAATTGTCCAACCAGTATTGAAACAATTGTAACTTACAATGAAATACACTTTTTGTTGCTACTAATTCCTTTTTTGAAGTCTTGGTTTTGTTAATGCAGTATATTAATGCTCAATAATGAAATATGATAATTTTGTAACTAACTTTTGTAGTCATCTCTTTTTGGCTTAAAATTCATTGGTATATGAAAATTTACTGAATTATACGAATCCAGTAAAACTCAGTATATTACAAACCAGTTATATATATATATATATATATATATATATATATATATATATATATATATATATATAAAGCTATTATCTTTATATGTAATTTGACTACTTAGGGCAGTGATTATATATGAATAAATAACATAAAGTTCTTAGATAGCTCAATAGTGCAATAATAGAGTTATAAATAGATTTTTTTCTTTCAATAGACACACACATATTTATTCATTTTCAAAAAGTTTATCTTTTATTGGTAATACCTTGCATACAATTGTTTCAGCTCCTGGTGTTGGCGTTTAAGTATATAACCGTTCATAAAATTATTATTTGCACAATTTGGGCTTCATCAGCATTTTCTTCTTTTTTTTTTTCTTTTTTTTACAAGGGAATCACGACTTATTAAGGCCCAGAGGCCACTCGAGGATAAGGGTTACAGAGTATACAGTGGTCAAAAGGACAATATCATAGTAATCGTTAGAAGTGTGAATTTGGTAAATTTGGTAAAATTAGATAACTAAAGGGGAACGGCTCATCAAGAACTTGTTCACATTGGACTTGAAGACGGCCATATTGTAGTCAGCTGGAAAACAAGTAAACAGAAGAAAGTGTGCAGTTCTAAGAAAGAAACTTTGTTCATGGAATCTATGTTTAGGTTTAGACACAGATAAAGTATATATATATATATATATATATATATATATATATATATATATATTATTTTTAAAATGTAATTATCCACTGACACGTGTTTCGTCGTCTACGACTCATCAGAGTGGCTGTATCTAGCGAGATTCAAAATCGGGATCCAACGGTAATGGGCCTAAACCCTTACCCCTGGACCATCTCGCCAACTGTCTGGATATATCGCGATTTACTTAAATGTTGTTTTGTTTTGGTTTTAGCGATATGTTTTGAATGAATTCAATCATTTACGAAAGTGCATTTTTTACCTAAATGCGAGTTGGGAATAATTTTCCCTTCAACCAATTTGGTACCCCCACATGGAGAGCGGTATATCTATTATTTTTAAAATGTAATTATCCACTGACACGTGTTTCGTTGTCTACGACTCATCGGAGTGGCTGTATCTAGCGAGATGGGGAGTGGTATATATATTAACCAAAACAAAACAACATCTAAGTAAATCGCAATATATACTGTGATATTTTTGTACTGTTCTGCGCAATGTAAACAACTTTCCATCATAATTGCTGAATCCACTGTATTTGAGGTGCGCTAAATTATTAACAAGGTAGTTTGTTTCGTCAATAAAATGGGTTGTAAAGATTGTTTTAGTAGTTCTGAAAAGAGTACTATTACAGAACAGCTAGCAAAAGGTAAATATTGAAAATGATAGGAACAGTGAAGTTTAAATGTGAAGTTGTTAAGAACCTTGGGCAGACAAGTCAAGAACTCTTTGAATAAGCCAGATTGAAGAATGTCTCAAAAAGTACTCGATGTCGCCGTCTGTTAAGCCTGTGGCGAAGCCTTCATTAAAGCAACATCACATGCAAAACCGATTGAAATGGGTAGAGGGCAACATGAAAACGGATTTTTCCAAAGTTTTGTTCACGGATGGAGTGCGTGTCACTCTTGATGGACCAGATGGCTGGAGCAAGGGATGGATCCTAGATGGACGACATCATCATCAGCGTTTAAGGGTCCAACAAAGTGGTGTTAGGATAATGATTTGGGCTGGGATTATCGGAGGTACTTTAGTTGACCCATGGAGAGTCATAAAAATGACGTTAAATTCTTACATAGCTTTTCCAAAGGAGCACTTTGAACCATGGCTGAAGAAGTAAAGGTGGATAATGCTCCCTCGCATGCAGCAAACAAAAACAAAGAGTATTTGCAACAACTGGGGTTCTCTGGGCTACAAAAGATTGAATGGCCTGCGAATTCACTGGATTTGAACCCAATTGAGAATCTTTGGAGTATCATAAAGTGACACTTCTATGCAAATGGACACCAATTTAAGAGAAAAGATGAGTTGTGGGATGCTCTCCAAGAGGAATCGCAAGGAATAACTGTTGACGAAAACACAAATTTGACTAATTGTGTGGACCCACGTCTTTTACAAGTCATTCACAAAAAAGGATCGCATATCCCCTACTAATTATGTCAACATAGAAATTTCTATGTAGTTATTGCGTTCTGAGCATTTTTCCTAGTTCATTTAATGTTTGAAAATTATTTCAATAAACAAGTTATGGATATATTATGTTTTTTCACAATCTCGTTAATAACTTGACAACTGGAATCAACAGATATTTCCATCTTCTGCCATAGTTTCGCTAATACTGCTTTAAATACTTTTATTTTCTGACTGGAGTAGCTGAATAGTATTGTAAGTACTTTCTCAAAGTTTTATGAATTTTTATTCACTCGTTCCTTAATTATTTAAAAAAATGTAAACTCATTAATAATTTGATATGCAGTGTATATATATATATATATATATATATATATATATCTGAAGATGTGCGTCTGTGTATATATATATATATATATATATATATATATATATATATACACACACTGCATATCAAATTATTAACGAGTACATTTATTTTCTGACTTGAGCAGCTGAAGTTTCATGAATTTTTATTCACTCGTTCCTTAATTATTTAAAAAAAATGTAAACTCGTTAATAATTTGATACGCAGTGTGTGTATATATATATATATATATATATATATATATATATATATATATATATATATATCTGAAGATGCGTGTGTGTGTATATATATATATATATATATATATATATATATATATATATATATATATATATATATATATACACTGCGTATCAAATTATTAACGAGTTTACATATATATATATATATCTCTGAAGATGCGTGTGTGTATATATATATATATATATATATATTAGTGATGGGACAATTCCAATATTTTTCCTGATTCCGATAAAATTACTGATTCCGATTCCGATTCTTTATAAATCTCTAAATATTTTACTATAAAATTGTTATTTCTTCCCGATTACTGTCAAAACACATCTTAAATCTAGATATGTTTTCTCAAACGTAAAAACAGACTTGCAGTGGTTTAGAAATTTTAGTCGTACTGGAAATTTAAATCAGTTATTATTACAAGCAGTGAAAGATGCTTTATGAAAACAAAATCAAATTAAATGATAAGTAAAGTAATTGGTTTTGGCATCGGAAAATAGACGCAAATTTTTCCGAAAAGCTCCGATTTTTTGATTCCCGATTCCGATTCTAGTTAATCATCCCAACACAAATATATATATATATATATATATATATATATATATATATATATATATATATATATATATATATATATATATGTAGTAGAGATTTAGAAGGCTATCACAATGCGAGGTATGAAATATAATCGTTGGTAAAAGAAGAAAAGAACATGTGGCAATTTACAAATCAATAAGTACATACATATATGTCTACATATATATATATATATATATATATATATATATATATATATATATATATATAGTTGTATTAGGTAAAAATGTCTTACTTGTTATGTCTGCAACAATATCCATTATTAATTTCAGAAAAAAATTCCCTTTTCAAATGGTGGACGTAACAGATCGATTCAAAGCATGCTAGATGGTGGAGTGGAATATATATATATATATATATATATATATATATATATCAGTGGCGACTCTAGCCTATTATTGCTTGTCGTGCCGCCCCCCCCCCTGCCCTTTGTCAACTTTAGTTCCCAATCCGTGGTCCGTGGACCCAAATAAGTAATCATAGTTGCTATTGCGTGATTCTCCATTGCATAGCACAGATTGACTAACGTACCTTGCATGGTGTTTGTTTTTGTTTTTTTTGTGAACAATCAAGATACTATATAATTTTGTGGTCTTGTTGATACAGTAGATAAGATATTTTTTCCCTTTCAAAAGTATAGAAGAAAAGAGATATTCATTACTATGAGTAGAAAAATATGTTTACTAGAATAAAGAAATTGATGACAATGACAACTAACCAGTTAGCAATAGATACAAAGAATTCGTAAATAAAGTCCGTGGTAAAATTGAATGTAGTGAAGCGACTGAAATATTTCGGCAACTGAAGTAATGTTCTCCAAAAACGGCGATTAAATTTTCCCATAGAATAAAAGGTAATATTGATGAATAAAGTTGGGTTTAAAAGGGTGAAATGATGGATGCAGCAAGAAAAGTTACATACAGGGTTTTTATGAAAAAAAAAATACAAAGTATTTATGTATCACTACGGAATTCTACAAAGGTTTATTGGATTGACGGGTTTCTTAGTATTAATATAAAATGACTTAAAACCTGTATTTTTCGTAGATTTCTATGATTCAAAATTCACGAAAAAAAAATTCCTCAAAAAAACAAATTAACTCTTATTCAAAACCTGTTCTTTATTAATTAATGAAACAATAACTTCATCACTGATATTTATTTACAATCTGATATACATGCGTGATTATGTTTACACAGAACTATTCGTGCTACTACATATTGCAACAGTAGTAGTAATCGTTCTTCATGTGTTTATGCGTATGTATGTGTCTAGAGACCTCTCTCTCCCCCCTCTCTCTCTCGGTCCCTCATCCTCTTCCTAAAACAGACATCAGCAGGCTCGATCGTGCTAAATATTTTAGGCACTATAAGTGGGTTTCACTTTGCAGGTGATTACAGAAAAATCTGGATTTCTCTAACATTATGATTATTACGAGTAAAGGTTTGGCTTGGCACGAATTACGGACGTTCAACGTCATAGCCGCTGTTATGGAGTTTTCAATGAATCTGGCGGTGGCTGGACAAAGACAACCCGTTCAAAACAGCATCCTTGTATCATTCCCAGATATATTTATGAATTTTTTGCTACTTAGTTATCGAAACTTGAATAGATATGTAATTTAATTGAGATCAGACTAAGTATGTTTGCTTGAAATTAATGGATGATTTTTTAATCCATTTTGAATAACATTAACTGAATTATTGGTCGTGCCGGGCACGAGTGGCACTAGTCCCATCTTCACCCCTGATATATATATATATATTTATATGTACATATATATATATGTATGTATGTACATATATATATATTTACATATATATGTATGTATGTACATATATATATATATATATATATATATATATATATGTACATATATACATTTATATATATACTAGCAAAAGTATCCGTCGTTGACTAGGTTCAAGAACAACCTACAGAAAATGGACTCTGATTTATGAAAGTATAGTAGGTTATGAAAAGGAAGGGTTGTAAATTTGGATTGAATTTGGGGGTATCAAAACCAAAGCAAAATATGATGAAAGTAAAGATAAAATAGATAAACCCCATAATTGATTATACCATACCTGTTCATACTGAAACACTTATCACAATATTCTGTTGATCTATATTAAAAAACCTTGTTAAACTTTGTGACATATTTCCATTCTATGGAGGTCAGGTGTAAACGAACACCCCATAATTTTATTACACCATATTTCTTCAAACTGAAATATAATTATCAAAGTATACTTACGCAGATAGATATGAAAAGTTTTTATTAAAGTTTGTGACTATTTTCATTGTATGAAGACCAGGCATGAACGCAGACCCTACAATTTTATTATACCATCTCTATTTAAGTTAAAACATACTTATCAAAGTATTCTTTTGTACATCTATATCAAAAACACTTGTAAACGTTTTTTTTTTAATTTTTAAATATTTTATTTCCATACTTTGTGGACCAGGTGCGAACGCAGACCCCACAATTTTAATGACCCCCTGTTCTGCCAGATCAAACATACCCATTCCTGTGTCTTGATACATCTTCTATCATTATATGTAATCAGTGTTTTAAATAGTCAACCATATAAGAGCCTATTTGTGACCACACATACACACACACACACACACACACACATTCAGCTTTATATTATATATATATATATATATATATATATATATATATATATATATATATATACACTTGTGCCCGATATTATTCATACCCCCCTTGAAAATTGAGTTTATTAGGTGTAACTTTGTAAGAATTTATTGTTTATGTCCATATTGATACATATTCTTAATAAACCTCTTCTGATCATTTTCGTCATTTTAAAATCTCGGGATACTTGTAATAAAAGAAATATACAGCTATTTATAAAATCTGCAATGTTCAAAAATAATCATACCCCCTTATTTTTTCAGTATTAATCGAGTTTCTGACTGTGTGTTTCCTGTTAGATTCTTATTTTGAATGCTTTTATACAACCTTTGATTAATTTCATTTCGTTTTTTGCATTTTTCAGAAATTAAAATGATATCAACTGAAAACCAATAAAAGAATAAAAATTATTAGAATGGGGAAGAAAAAAGAGCTTAGTAATGATCTTAGGACTAAAATTGTGAATTCACATAAGGATGGTTTAGGTTATAAGTCAATTTCCAAGAAATTTGAGGTCCCTACAGCAACAGTACAGAGCATCATCAAAAAATTCCAGAGCCACCACACAACAAACAACTTGATTGGTAGAGGAAGGAAAAGGAAACTGTCTGCTAGAGCTATCCGGAATATTGTAAGAAGTGTTAATGCAAATCCAACCACCACTACTAAGGACATTTTAGAAAATCTGGAGTCTTCTGGCATAAAAATATCAAGGCAAACATTGCAAAGGACTCTGCATGAAAATGGTCTGAAAGGAAGAAGACCAAGAAGGACTCCATTACACACCGGAAAACACCTTGCAGCCCGTCTAAAGTTTGCTAGGACCCATGTGAATTCTCCAGAGTTAGTTTTCTCAAGTATTTTGTGGACTGACGAAACAAAAATTGAATTGTTTGGCCATATGGATGCTTCTTACGTTTGGAGGAAGAAAGGAGAAGCTTACAACCCAAAGAACACAATACCCACGGTGAAACATGGTGGTGGTAGCCTAATGTTTTGGGGCTCCTTTTCGGCTAGTGGTCCAGGTAGTTTGGTCAAGATAGATGGAACCATGAAGAAGGAGCAATATTTGGAGATACTCCAGAAAAACATTAGACAGGATGCGGAGAAGCTCCATTTAGGACCAAACTGGGTCCTTCTACAGGATAATGATCCAACACATACTGCCAAAATAGTCAAGAAATGGTTTGAGGATAATCAAATTAATGTTTTGGAATGGCCTAGCCAGAGTCCCGACCTGAACCCTATCGAAAACCTCTGGCACATATTGAAAACTGAGGTTAAAAAGCGGAAACCTAGAAATTTGAGGGATTTGGACATTGCAGATTTTATAAATAGCTGTATATTTCTTTTATTACAAGTATCCCGAGATTTTAAAATGACGAAAATGATCAGAAGAGGTTTATTAAGAATATATTGAAGAATAGTCAAAAATCAGTGTTGATGCTTGTAAAAACCTTGTTGATAAATATCCAAAACGGTTACAGGCAGTTATTAAGAATAAAGGGCATGCTATTAACTATTAGTAAGAGAGGTATGAATAATTTTGAACAAGTGCCATTATTGTTTTTCTTTGTATAATGTTTCAAACTTGCATAATTTATTTATTTGTTGAGTTTAAATTAAATGCTTATGCTTGATTTATTGTTTGAAATCCCTTTAATATTGTCTACCTTCTGGTTTGAGCAATATTCTTATAGAAATCTCAAAGATCTGAGGGGTATGAATAATATCGGGCACAAGTGTATATATATATATATATATATACATAATTATTCCACAGCCCAAAGAATGCCGCAACCCACAGGAGCCATGCCAGCCAACAAATCAGAAGTCTAAGACTCGAGTTTTACCCTCATTTGGGCTCATCAGTCAGACATATCCGCACCCGGAATTTGAAACCTGAGTCTGTGCTGGTTAATAGAATTTCCTGATTTCTTGTGTGGGGGCATTTGCTCAATTGTTAGAGCGCTTGCCTCGCATGCGGGAGGCTCGGGTTTTAAATCCAGGGTGCGGATATGTCTGACTGATGAGCCCAAATGAGGGTAAAACTGGAATCTTAGACTTCCGGTTCGTTGGCTGACATGGCTCTTGTGGGCTGCGGCGTTCTTTGGGCTGTGGAAATAATTATATATAATCTCCCACATTCTGAAAATTATATGCATATATATATACATACACATATGTATATATATGTACATATATATATACATACACATATGTATATATATGTACACATATATATATATACATACATATATATATATACACACACACACATATATATATATATATATATATATATATATATATATATATATATAGCAATCATGTAGCGAAGACTTTTATTATTCATGATTAAAAGTGAAGTGCATAAAAAACGTATAAAAAAGGGGGTAGGTAGAATTATAACCCAACTAAAATATGAAAGACTAAATCAAATGTTATATTAAAATTAATTCGACAGATCTGCAAAAATGCTATTTTAAATTTAAGTAGGACAGACTGATGAACATGCTCTTTGAAACTCAAGTATAACAGAGCAACAAAATTGCTAGTAGCAATCTAAAAAAAAAAAAAAAAAAAAACTTAACCTGAAAGGGTTTTAAAAAGAAATGAACATTCACGGGCAAATTGGTGTCTAATGACCATGGATCAAATTTAATGCAAATCTGAAATATTTCAATTTCCAAATAAGCTGTTGTGTTCGTATAATGCTATTTCAAATTTAAATATCACCCCCCCCCTCTCGACATTGCAAACAAAATCTGATGGAAAGGCAAGCCAACAAGGTCAGAGTCAGAGCAACTGCAGGAGTTGCCAGTGAAAGTGACTTTTCCAGGGCATTCATCATCAAACCCAAATATCAGCTGACGTGATATTGTAAACAAACACAGACGGAATTTGATGAACGACATTATCGTTATTATTTTAAAAAAAATTTATTTTTTGCGAATTAGTTCACCGAGCAAATTATTCCTCATAATATATAATAACCAACAGAGGAGTGATTCTATAATAATACATACGCAATCTGCATAAATTAAAATATCATGTTTAAGCGTACTGGCAGACCTCAAAACGTAAAACCCCAAACCCTGCAAGAATTGGAGGAAAACATCAGGTTGGTTGGTTGGTTGTTTTTGTTTTACGGCATATCAACCTTTTTCAGGTTATTTAATGCCGAATCCAAAGATTTTGAAGAAAAAATTTTTTAATAGAATATATTTGTTGTTTTCACGTCGGTTTCTATTTAACCCATAGTTGGGACCCTAACAGGTACTACCACTCTGGGTCAGAGTGGACCTGGGAGCAATGATAATTAAAGGGTGGCTCCACACTCCCCAAAGTCCACAAGATGGGGCCTCACCACTGGATATAGTTTAAGGTCATATCCAGGACCCCCATTGAGGGACTTTTACCCTCTGCAGGGGGGGCAGTCGGCGTATTCTAATGCCCCACCGACAGGGCCAGAAAACATCAGGAACGAAATAAGGAAGTTAAATCGCAATCTAGAGATTCTGCAATCTGTCATGAATAATGTTTTGGAAAGAGCACAAATATGCGAAGCTGAAAATGGGCAACATTTAAAAGACATTATTTTTCATAAATAAAGATTGTTTGAATTTTGCATTTTATTTTTTTTAACTTCTCAATGCCTTAGTCAGATTGTGTTAAAATTGCAGAAAGATGTCAATCAAAAATAAAGAAGCTATTTAAGTTTAAAACCCTTCAGTGACTTTTTGGACAGCGTGTATAAGTTGAGATTCTTTCATTTAATTCCGATACTTGTTACTCTTTCATTAAGAAAAGCAGTTGTTAATCTTGAAGAGAGTGCCTGCCACTCAAGACATAAATGAAGAGGTTGTGTTATTTCTTTGTGTTTGTCAGAGGCAAGTGTTCGACTTATTAGTCATTGACTCGAGGGCCGCCACTTAAAAGTAGGAGTTGCTTTGCTTGAAGCTGTAGCCTTTCGAGTGATTTTAGTTGAAACTGTTTAGTATCATTTTTTTTTTTTAATGTTTAAAGCGAGAGAAAGAAAGATAGCGAAAGAAAGACGAAAAAAATAGAGGGAAGGAAAAATAAAAATTAGGTGGAAAATGAGAAAGAGAGAGAGAGAGAGGGAGAGAGAGAGGGAGTGAATATGGATAGAGTGAGAGAGATAGAGAGAGAGGGTAAAAGAGATCTAGATAGAAAGAGATGGTTTTACTATTTATACACGACAAATTAAGGCACGGAATTGATGACTTCGACTGATTCTCTATTTCTGTGATATTTAGGTACGACAAATTAAGGCACGGCAAATTCATCATAAGCAGTCATGGGCACTCGACATCAACCTCCAGAGATGGTAAGCTTCTGTCAAAAATTGGAACTCATTTGCCCGGTGAACTAATTCACAAAATAAAATTTTGAAACATAACAATGATAATGTCGTTCATAAAAATTCCGTCTGTGTTTGTTTATAATATCATGTCAGCTGATATTTGGGTTTGACGATGAATGCTCTGAAAAAGTCACTTTTGTGTAATGTCTAGTTTAAAATATGCAAACAAAGAAATGATTTGCAGCGATTTTAAATGGTACATCTTGTTTTATCGTAAATTGAAATTATTAATAAAAAAAATTGAATTAAATGGTGAGGTACACCCAGGCTTGAACAGGTGACCATTCAATCTGTAGTGTAGCATATAAAAATTCCCCTGTAAAAATTCTTTTTTAATCTATAAGAAAAAAAGAACAAAAACATTTTTAGCATTGGATTTTTTCGATTTTCGATACTTATCGGATGAATTTCTGTACAAAACATATCTAAGAACGCTGCCAGACATATAAATTAGTTTTGTGTGAAATTTGTAGAAGATATGTTTCGGAACATATGAGAAAGGAACTCACACACACACAATGTGACTTTTATATATATATATATATATATATATATATATATATAAATATATATATATATATATATATATATATATATATATATATATATATATACTAGCAAAAGTACCCGTTGTTGACTGGGTTCAAAAACAGCCTACAGAAAATGGACTCTGATTTATGAATGTATAGTAGGTTATGAAAAGGAAGGGTTGTAAAGAGATAGCTTCGAATTTGGGACTATAAAAACCAAAGCAAAATATGATGAAAGTAAAAATAAAATAGATAAACCCCATAATTTATTATACCATACCTGTTCACACTGAAACACTTATCACAATATTCTGTGGATCTATATTAAAAAACCTTGTTAAACTTTGTGACATATTTCCATTCTATGGAGGTCAGGCGCGAACGAATACCCCATAATTTTATCATACCATATTTCTTCAAACTGAAACATAATTATCAAAGTATACTTACGCAGATAGATATGAAAAGTCTTTATTAAAGTTTGTGCCTATTTTCATTCTATGGAGGCCAGGTGCGAACGCAGACCCCACAATTTTATTATACCATCCCTATTTAAGTTAAAACATACTTATCAAAGTATTATTATGTACATCTATATCAAAAACACTTGTAAATGTTTGTTTTGTTTTTTTTTAATTTTTAAATATTTTATTTCCATACTTTGTGGACCAGGCACGTACACAATTTTAATGAATCATCATTATGCCAGATCAAACATACCCATTCCTGTGTCTCGATACATCTTCTATCATTATATGTGATCAGTTTTCTATAACAGTCAACCATATAGGAGCCTATTCGTGACCAGACACACACACACACACACACACACACACACACACAGATATTCAGCTTTATATATATATATATATATTATTCTTTATGTAAATAGTCATATCTTGCTACGATGTGCAGACTGTTTCAATCATAATTGATCTCATCAGGCAAGAAGATTTTAAAATCCAAACATTGAAAATGGATACGTCCAAGGATGGAATACTGCTTCCCCAACTGTACCACGCGCTCTCAAGATCAGGGGAGAGAGAATCAGAGAGAACTTTGTTATTTATGGCCTTAGATGTGTTTCCATAGATGGTCGTCTCATCAGCATAGATGTCAATGAATAATTTAAATATGTGTTTTGGGAGATCATTGATGTAGATCAGGAAGATAGTTGGGCCCAGGATGGACCCCTAAGAGACTCCAGCATTAATACTGTGGGCCTCTAATTTCTGCCCATCAATCACTACTCTTATGAGCCTATCAGAGAGAAATGATTTAATGATTGAGAAAACATTTCCAGTTATACCGTAGCTGGAAATCTTGTGAAGTAGGCCCTTATGCCATATAATTCAGTTCATTTAAGAGTGTCTCGGCTATAGAAAAAAGGGGTTAACTAAATTGGGTCATGTTGTGTATCTAAAAAACATGACGTTTTTCGTTCAATTTTTTATTTATTTTTTAAATTTTATCTTTTGTTTTGAAATTAACGCTGACCTTTTCAGTTATATCAAATTGGAAATTTATTTCTATAATTTATATCTTAATAAATTAAAATATTTAAGCTTATCAAATAGTTGTTATTCTAGCCTTTATTTTGCTTCTTTATATGTAACGCCAATATCATTTAATCGCCTGCAATCGCTGAATCAACTTGCTTTCTCAGAATTCATTTGTTCACCATGAAACACTGTTTGGGAGATTTCAAAACAAAACAGTATATTAAATCATGGCTCCCCAGCAGTGTTGATCCAACAACACGTCCCTTAAACAGAAGAAAAAAGTGTGTGTGTGTGTGTGTGTGTGTGTGTGTGTGTGTGTGTGTGTTGATATATATATATATATATATATATATATATATATATATATATATATATATATATATATATATATATATATATATATATAAACCCAAAACTTCTGGTCTTAATGGAGGAGAGACTAAAATTTACTGCTATGGTTTCACATGATCTGAAATAGCAGCAAGGGGAGACTTGATTCCAAATATTTTTCATATGTTATATCTTCCCTTTTTTGGAAATAGGGTACGATTATGAATATCTTCAACATCAAATAATCCTTGTACACTGAAATTTAATTTATGTATGAAAACCAAATGTATACTCTGCTTTGCATATTAATGAGTTTCTACAAAAACTGTTTAGTTCTTTTAGATTAACATGCACTCTGTCTTCTCTCTCTGTCTCTCCCTCCCTCTCTCTCTCTCTCTCTCTCTATATATATATATATATATATATATATATATATATATATATGTATATATATATATATATGTATATATATATATATATATATATATATATATATATATATATATATATATATATATATATATATAGTAGTGATTAGTTAGTTTCCGACAAAGGGGGAAGTTGCTGTTTTCTGGGTCGGAATTTATTCATATAACAGTAACACTTATTGTTGGATAGCTCCTGACATCAAGTGGCCTCCTGTCTTATCTGGAAGGATTTCCATTATATATATATATATATATATATATATATATATATATATATATATATATATATATATATATATATATATATATATATATAGACTCTATGTTAACAAGTACCACGAAACGAAATGGCACGCCTGGAGTATGTAAGAGAACTTTTGACACTTCTGTATGACAGTTACATATTAGCAACAGTTAAAAAACGACCCTGGTGTCTAACTCTGTCCCGTGGGGAGGCATAGTAAATAGGTACATATTAGCAACAGAGACGAGTTATCGACCCCTGTTCTTAGAAAGAGAACTGCCATCTAGCGGCCATTATATGAATCTCAAATATAAACAAGTGTTTACGATAACGCAAAAATATATAATAACGAAATAAATAACACAAAAATATGAAAATCGAAACATTTATTGAATAAAAAATGTATCAAAATATAATTTTAATATATTAATATAATTTTTCAATGAGTGATTCACTACTGAAAATAAAATTTAAAAAAATACGATAAAAACATGAAACAGATTGTTTTTAGAATTTTTTTTTTTTTTACGTTAAGGTTGTATGAAAATGTAGCAAAATATAATTTAAAAAACAACAAATTTACAGAGGTTTAAAAATAATCCTTCTTCTTTTTTTTTCGTACATAAAAAATATAATTTTAGTTTGCACTAACTTTTAGAAAAGGTAGAGTTATCAACCTCTGACAAGCGACATCTGTCGGCGGTTCTTGAAACTAAAATACAAACATTCGCCTTATGTCATCATGCATGCATAAGTGCCGAACTTTTTGTTTTGAGTGGTCCAGAAAAATATACAATGGCGGCCATAATATAAGGAATGGAAACAAAGACAGAAATAAAATTTTACGTCGTAGTTTTCAGACAAAATAATAATTGAATAGAACAATCAAAGTGTAGTATCTGTTCTTCAGATCTACACTTCAATTTCTTAGTCTCTGTCAGTGGAGGAGAAATCCTTCACGACTGAGACAATTTTTATTTTTGTTCCTTTTCTCCACATTAAAAAACGACCCTGGTGTCTAACTCTGTCCCGTGGCGAGGCATTGTAAATAGGAACAAGTGGATGAATGCCCTGGAAAAGTCCCTTCTGATTAATGTTTGTTTACCAGTTTAAAAATATTCTGAAAAAAAAAAAAAAAAAAATTAGCCAAGTTCATTTGATTATTTTAAAATTGGTAAATATTAGTTATAAGGGACCTTTCCATTTCCATCGTCAACGCTCAACAGAAAACGAAAGCAAACAAAGACTCGCAGAATTTGATGATAACAAAAGTTGTTTTTTTTTTAATAAAAAGAAAATAAATAAACGGTAGAAATGAACCAAATGAATACCACCTCGACATTTATTCGGTGTGGATGCCCCTGTTCAATCTCAAGAGACAATGGATTCCCCCTGTAAGGGTAGCTGCGCGTTTTTTTGTTTTTTTTGGTGGGGGGGGGGGTATTTCTACTCGTATTTCGTTTTATTTTCGAGTTTTGAGCGATTCTCGGAACGTGGAACTTGACGATAACCAAGCTTATCCAAGTAGATAGAAGAGTAGTTTATATTGCCTTTGGTAACATTTATTTGTTGTATGTTTATTTCTTGACCACATGTCCAGAACATGAGGTGTGTGTGTGTGTGTGTGTGTGTGTGTGTGTGTGTGTGTGTGTGTGTGTGTGTGTGTGTGTGTGAGAGAGAAAGAGAGAGAGAGAGAGAGAGAGGTTTTCGGCGAGGGTTAAATGGGTGCTTACTCACCACCACTGCTAAACCAAACCTGTTAACTGAAAAATGACGTCACGCATAGTAGGTAAAATGAGCAAGATCTGTCGAGCAGTCAGACTGTCGATAACGAAGGACAGTTTAAAAAACAAAAACAAAAAAAAGATGGAAAAACTTATAATTTCCACGACACCTTGGGGCAACGCAACGGAAACCATTTTTCATAAATTAACCAGAAACGCGATATTCTACTGCGAGACTACCCGTTGCCTCGACTATTGCCTATTAGCCGCTTCCTGAACGTGACGTCATAGATCAGTTAACCGGCCTTTTCTCTCGGTGGTGGTTCTCTGAATTTCTGTAAAGGAGATTGTCTCTCAACAAAGCGAAGGTGCTGACAATGAAAGGAGAGAAAGGAAGCCGGTTCAGCAAACCCAAATTTTTTGAAAAGGAACAACTGGCAGGATTCGTCGGAGAGGCAGGCGGCAGGGAGGGGGGGGTGATAAGCTTAGTGGAGGCTGAGCTGTGGGTGGAGAATAACGAGATAGCGATGAATGAGAGGGAACATGAAAAACAGTCGGCCATTATACCCCTCCCCTCCCCTCTCCTCTCTCGTTCTGTCGTCTTGCCGGCACAAATATTCTTAACATGAATCACACTTGAATGAAGAGGTTCAGAGGTAAGCAGAATCTAGGTGGCGTCAGCAGGCAGACTTCTCGTGTGTATGTGTGTGTGTATGTCTATATATATATATATATATGTGTGTGTATACATACAGTAATTACCACTTATCAAGGCCCGGGGCCACTCGAGGATAAGGGTTAATGGGTATACATTAGACAATGTGATTATAGCATAGTAAACATATGTAGTGGGCATTTTGTAAATTGGATTACTAAGGAGGACGGTTCATCAAGAACTTGTTTACGTTGGACTTGAAGACAATCAGATTGTAGTCAGCTGGAAAGCAGGCAATTGGAAGAGAGTTCCACGGGCGGGCAATAAGAAATAAGCTTTGTTCATGGAATCTACATTTAGGTTTAAGCACAGATAAAGAGTGGGGGAAATTATTGATTGTGGTTTTGGCTAGAGGAGTGTTTTTCGTGAAAGTCTGACGAGGGGGGGGGGCATAAATTGAAGCTCAGCTGAGCACTTACCATGAAAATAACGATAAAGAAGAGACAGGCTCACAACGTCTCTTCTGTGGGAAAGAGGTTGCAGGGAAGTGAAAAGGGCATCCCCCCCACTAAGCTACAAAATCTATTTTAAACTTTGTCAAGGTAGGATAAGCTGCTTCTAGCAGCTCCTGCCCAGATGTGGCAACAGTACTCCATCGTTGGCCGTCTATAAGTAGAGAATTGCATCAGGGGGAAGATATCTACTGGAGCAGTGGAAGGATCCCAACATTTATATATATATACACACACACACGTGTGTGTATATATATATATATATATATATATATATATATATATATATATATATATATATATATGTATATATATAGTAATTTATAAAATATATATGCCGATTAAGCTACACTGAATATTCGGCGTTTCATCCACTCTAGGATTCGTCAGGCTTATGCGCGAATTCTGTGGTTGTTTATTGTTTTTATATGGTCCTCTTCTGTTGAAAGCTGATTGACTAACTAAAACCCTCAACAGAAGAGGACCATATAAAAACAATAAACAACCACAGAATTCGCGCATAAGCCTGACGAATCCTAGAGTGGATGAAACGCCGAATATTCAGTGTAGCTTAATTGCCATATATATTTTATAAATTACTAACTAGCTTTACCTATGTATTGAGCACTTTTGAAGTAAATACTTAAAGTTTACGCATAAATCTATACTTTCGCATATTAATTTTATGTGAGTAAATGAAGTAGTTATATATACATGTGTGCCTGTGTGTGTGTATATATATATATATATATATATATATATATATATATATATATAGTAAGTCATAAAATATATATGGCGATTAAGCTACACTAAATATTCCGCATTTCATCCACTCTAGGACTCTTCAGGCTTATGCGCATAAGCCTGAAGAGTCCTAGAGTGGATGAAACGCGGAATATTCAGTGTAGCTTAATCACCATATATATTTTATAACTTACTAACTAGCTCTACCTATGTATTGAGCACTTTTGAAGTAAATACTTAAAGTTTACACATAAATTTATACTTTCGTTTATTAATTTTATGTGAGTAAATTAAGTAGTTATATATATATGTATATATATATATATATATATATATATATATATATATATATATATTGTGAGATTGTGTGTGAGGACACTTCTCAACTCATATACTCAACGAATTTTTGATCTACCGACTTAAAATTTGATATATAGGATATTCAGACATGTGGAAAACTTTTTAATCCGTTTTCATCCGGAAAAAATGGGCCGCTACGGGGTCAGAATTAAAAAATTGGTATGCGAGAGTCATTGGATTTTTATTGTTTCTTAACTGTTTCACGAATGCGCATGCATGAATAGTTCACATTGCAGATTACTTACTTTTAAAGATTGTGTCATGCTGGTCTAATGGTTATTGTTCCTGACTCACTGTCTTTAGGTTTTGGTTTCGAGCTCAGTTCGAGTATTTTTTACTATTTATTTTACTTACAGGAAGTGAACAGTTTCGAAAAAACATAATATGCGCATGCACATGTCTCAGTTTCTGTATTAATCAGAATATAATATTTATGTGTATTTTATGACCGGGCAATGCCAGGTGACCTTATTCAAATGCAGGATCCAACGATGAAGGAGTATATTGTTCATCTCTTTCCTCCCAGTCCATGATAGTTTCTGGTTCAAAAGCAAGAGTACTCATAATATCGGTATAATTAACATGTGTTTTTACAATATACGGAAAAAAATAACAACTCTCTATAGAAAGTATATATATATATATATATATATATATATATATATATATATATATATATATATATATATATATATATATATATATATATATATATATAAAATAAAATTGCATATCTTATTTTTCTTTTATTAATATTATTGGAATCTTTTCTTTTTTCCTTGTACACATTTTTGTGAATTATTCCATGGATTTCTGCCTTTGGATTATTATGGACCATCTTCTTCCAATTACGGGATTTCCCTGGATTTTACTTGTATAAATGGAAATTCTTTTAACTTTCTTGAAGTTTTACATTTGGATTTTACCGTCACTGGATTTTTTATCTTCCACCAGACTATCCATTCATGTGTAATCACCTTTTTCTTCACCATATTCCCTCTGCTTCACTTTTTTTGTTTTCAAGTAAGATCTTTGACTTACTTGTTGTTTCATCAAATACTTTTGCATGCAAAATCCGATCCCGCATTTTGCTAATTCCTACCCTCTGATGAGAAGGAGAGTATTTCTTCGAAACTCCGCGGATTAAGGACTATCCATTTATCAAGTGTTTCCTTTTCAGATTAAATATGTTTTTAACTCATTTCGAAGTGTTTTTTAACATATTTTATTAACTGTTTGCTCATATATATATATATATATATATATATATATATATATATATATATATATATTATTTATTAATTATTAATTAATAATTACTACGTGCATAAAAGTAAGACATCTATATACATGCATGTTTCAGAGTTTACTCTTCATCAGTATAGCTAGACATAGAATTAATAAATAATATTTAAATAAAATAAAAATAAAAAAAGTAACACGTCCTAAAAATGTGGGCGGAAAACTCTAAACAAAGGGCAAATAACTCCTTTCTTATAATAAATGCTCAGGGGGCGAAAAAGAAAGAAATTAGTTCAGAATCGCTAATAAAAAATATAAATAAAAATTCAATAATCTTCATATATATACACACATATATATATATATATATGTGTGTATATATACATATATATATATAAAATACTATATATTTAACTATTAAAAATATAGTTAAATATTTAGAGATTTATAAAGAATCAGAATTAGTAATTGTATCAGAATCGGAGGAAAAAAACATTGGAATCGTCCCATCACTAGTGTGTGCTGCAATAGTATTTGGAAAATAGTCCACATGCTGCAGGTAAGTCATCTTGGATATTGAATATCGCTACTTCAACGAGAGGTGCTCGACTGAGCTCCAATCAATGATATCACATTACTGTAAAACATATATAAATGTGGGACCATAGACTTGTCAGAAGGGAGTTAGATGGCTAAAGACCATTCAGCTGTTGAAATGAAAGAAGTATACATTAGTAAAAATGAAGGAACTGAGGAGTACATTGTTCATCTCCTTCCTCCCAGTCCTGTACAGCACATGATTTCTTCTTGCTCGTCCGTCGAAGTCGACGATGACCAAGGTATCAATCAGTTCAGCGTCGGGGATCGGTGGGTCCTGAGATGGCTGATGAGGCCAATCCGTGCTCGGCAGACTCTTCCACACTCTGGACATGTGAAGGTGGTATCGGCAGGCTGCGAACTGGCAGCTCTCTCCTTCCTCCTCTTGCGCTTCTGCTGGTCGTGGGTCATGCGTTGATCCTCTGCCCAGTCGGCTCCCAGGCTGATGGCGCAACGCCAGGCAGAACATTCCGCATATAAAAGACATGAAAAACAGCTGAATGGCTTCCACCTCAGATGCCTCCGTAATCTTCTCAACATCCGCTGGCAAGACAGAATTCCTGACACAGAAGTCTTGAAGCGCGCGGGGCTCCATACCATCACCACCATAATCCGCAAAACAATGAAGGAACTGAGGAGTACATTGTTCATCTCTTTCATCCCAGTCCTGTACAGCACATGATAGTTTCTGGTTCAAAAGCAAGAGTACTCAGGGTTCATTCCCTCAGATCAGGGTTGTTGAAAAGCTGTAAGTTCTTCAGAGCTTGGGACATCTTCTTTGTCACCACCGGTGATCTATATGTTATATAGGGGTTTCATTGAGAGAGTCTTAGAGAGAGTTTGTCGTTAGATAGATGTATTAAGAGGGATATTCTGAAAGAGATTGTTCGTTCCGTGTTCGTGTTATGAAGATTCATATTTATATTAAATGTTCATTACTTAGAAGTGTTACTATGGAAACTCTTCGAGTGAGGAGATAGTGTTCAGACAGTCTTAGTGTAGATATGAGATGTAGATTCACATTGTGGATATGAGATGTGTATGTCAAGACATTTTATAACACAGACATATAGACATATAATAACAATTCAATTTACCTTTTTGTAGAATCACAACACAAGACGACGTTTTATAAAAACACCTGATGGGTTTATTTCTTCACGACCGGCCGTGGTTTTCTCATCAAGAATTCAAAGCTACACATATTAAGTTTCAAAGTGACCGTCTCGCTTCTAGACGTTCGAATTCCAAACTGGACTGTCGTCTGTCCCTCTCAAAATCCCCCTGCTTCTGTCTCATTTTATTTTCATTTTAACTAAATCTCTCTATTTTTATACTTACATGAAAAGGGGACAGCGCTTATCATGTAACATCCCTCCCTTCTATATTTCACAAAAAAAATGTATGCATTTTTAAATTTAGTACATTTTGTTTTCTACATTTACACAACCACACATCTATCATGTAACATATCCATCACTCCCTTATACCGACATGTCATATCGGGAACATCAGAGTCAGGTTGCAGTTTAAGTGTGGGTGTGGACTCACTTTGAACAGTTGCGTCAGTGATCAATGTGTCAGAAAGGGGAGCACGAACTGGCAAAGTATGAACTGTTACCGGATCACCAGCTGACAGAATGAACTGATGATTGGGAATCGCATTTCGTGGTATCAGTCTTAAAAAGCGCATATTCCGCAATGTGACTCGACCGGAATGAAACATCTTCACACGATATTGGCAGTTTGATAGCACCTCAACAATATGGCCGCCAAGCATCCACTTCTTGTTTTTACCCTGCAACAACATGCTAGACCCCAATAACAGGGGCTGGAGTTCATGAACTTTCAAATTATAGCGTTTCAACAAGGGCTCGTTGCTCTTACTAAATGATGCTTCCCTATCCTGTGCAGAGATGACCTTATCTTTGTGGAGGTGATAATGATGTGGATGGGATGGAATTCCATCATGAAATTGGTGGTGTAACAGGATCTGAGCAGCACTGAATTTCACGTCAGGCAGAGGAGTATTCCAGTACTGCAGTGTAGCACGAGCAGCTCTGTAAGTATTCAAACTGCCATTTGCGTCAACATTATTGTGGATAATTCTTTTCGCTGTTTTTACTCCAATCTCTGCTCTGCCATTTCATTGGGCATATGCGACTGAGGAGAGCCGGTGCATTACATCCCACACCTGAAGAAAATTTTTGAGCTCTATGCCCATGGACTTAGAGTCACCATCAGAGCTCAACTCCTCTGATACACCATACGCAAGAAATATGTTACGGAAAATGTCTACCAGTGTCTTCCCATTGACTTTGTATGTTTTCAGTGTGTACACACAGATCCATCCACTAAATCTATCCACACATGCATGCGATCCAATTTCAAAATAGTCGCTACATATTTGTTGGAACGGTTAATCTGGTGATTTGGTCAAGATGAGTGGCTCAAGTGGATTCAAGGCAATTGTCCCTGTAATTTTTGATACACTGGTCAAGACCAGGCCAATACATATACTGATTTGCACAAAACTTCATGCCAGAAACACCTGAATTGGCAGCATGCAGGTTATCAAGGACGACTTTGCAGAATGCTTATGGGATTACAAGCCACTGATCTAAAACTTGCAGAACTGGCAATGACGGACGGTTCTATCTTCGGAAAATAGGTTTAATCGAGAGCAAGGATAGCAAGTCTGTCACCAAGAACATGAATACCAAGACTGTGCAAATGGGCATCAGTTAGTGTTTGAACGGTTTTCTCAATGATACGGTTTTTTACGAAGGTTTGAGCATATTGGCTACAGACAGGGGCCGGCATTCAGCATCATTCCTGCATTATAGCGCCATATTCAAATGTGGGACCTTAGGCTCGACGAAAGGGAGTTAGATGGTTCAAGGTCAGTCAGTTGCTGTTGCTGAAATGAAAGAAACACACATAAGCAATAATGAAGGAACTGAGGAGTGTATTGTTTAGACCTGCTAGTATATATATATATATATATATATATATATATATATATATATATATATATTACAAGAAACACTCATCTAGCAGAAAACACTATCACTAATTTCCCCCACTCTTTATCTGTGCCTAAACCTAAACGTAGATTCCATGAACAAAGCTTCTTTCTTAGAACTGCACGCTTGTGGAATTATCTTCCGTTTTCCTACTTTCCAGCTGACTACAATATGGTTGTCTTCAAGTCTAACGTAAACAAGTTTTTTATGAATCGTTCCATATAAGTTAACAAATTTACCGAATTTTCATTACTAACGATTGTCCAATTTCTACTGAGCTTCAATCTATGGTCCCCCTTCGCCAAACTTTCACAAGAAACACTCGTCTAGCTGTAAACACTATCAATAATTCCCCCCACTCTTTATCTGTGCCTAAACCTAAACGTAGATTCCATGAACAAAGCTTCTTTCTTAGAACTGCACGCCTGTGGAATTGTCTTCCGTTTTCCTGCTTTCCGGCTGACTACAATGTGGTTGTGTTCAAGTCCAACGTAAACAAGTTTTTTATGAATCGTTCCATACAAGTTAACAAATTTACCGAATTTCCATTACTAACGATTACTATATTATCCAATTTCTACTGTACACTCTTTAACCCTTATCCTCAAGTGGCCTCTTAGCCTTGATAAGTGGTGATGCCTATGTAAAAAAATATATATATTAGCTGTACATACCTGACATTGCCAGGTAAAAAGCATATTGCCGGATAGAGGGTTTAGCCACATACTATTTAGGATATACCAAATATCCTAGGTTATTACGATTTTTCTGAAAAGTGACAGTATTTTGGATTTTTGAAAGCATAAAACAGAGTCATCTTCATGTTTGAAACTCAGACAGGGAGGAAATAAAATCTCATAGCTTAAAGGGAAATAACTCAAAAGGTTAAATGAAAACTTACTTCCGTTTTTAAATGCAGCTGATGTTGGTTATAATAATAATAATAATAATTAAAAATAAATTAAATTAAATGTAAATTAAGTCTAAGATAAATTAATTAAATCATCTTTATATCATATTTCTAAATGGTATATTTTAACAAAATTTTATTCCTAATTTCCATAAAAAATTTAAAGCAAATTATTAAAACAGATTTCCTTTTAATGTAATATGAATATGCAAATGTTGATTCCTTTTGAATAAATAGTATGTATAGAAATCATTTAATAAATAGTATATATAGAAATCATTTAATAAATAGTATATATAGAAATCATTTAATAATTTTAATTGCTATACTACTTATGCGACGGGTCTCCAATTCGAGCAGACAATCGATTTGATTTAAAAATGGGTGATTTCATTGATTTCAAGCAAAATAAAAATATAGGAGGGTGAAACATTCGTTGATCATCATTCAATCCCAAGCAACGTCACATCTCCCTGCATGTATGTATATATAATGTGCAAATATATATATGTATTGACATGTGTAATGGTTAGAAGCGTTGACTATTGTACGGGCAGTCGGGTTTTGATCCTGGCCTGAGGTAGTTGCCTGTCTAGCCGCACTGATGATCTGTGATACAACGAAACAGTAGTGTATGTGGATGACTATATATATATATATATATATATATATATATATATGAGCAAACAGTTAATAAAACATGTTAAAAAACACTTGGAAATATATATATATATTAAATTAAATTAAAAAGGGCGACTTTCTAAGTAAATAAAAAAATGAGCTCCGAGGCGGAGCCAATATTAACCCTATGTATCGCTTGAAAAAAAAAAAAATAATAACAAAATCTAAATTTATAAGCGATAAAAATAAACAGTATAATTAATCTAGGGATTATGGCCTAACGGTTAAGGCACCGGACTGTGGTAAACATGGTCTAAGGTTCGATCCCTAGAAACAGTTGAACTACGCTGACGAGAGGTAATGACCTTGAAACACGCGTGTACGTAGATTACTGTTTTAAAAATAATAAAGAAATAAAAATGTTATATACGTCCAAATTAAAAAGGGCAACTTTCTAAGTAAATAAAAAAATGAGCTCCGATCTGAGCCAATATTAACCGTATGTATCGTTTGAAAAAAAAACAACAATAACAAAATCTATATCTATATATATATATATATATATATATATATATATATATATATATATATATATATATATATATATGCAAATTAGAAAGCTGGCACAAAAAGAAAAAGGGAAAAAAAAGGACACCACCCCGTCAGGAGAAAAAAGTCAGTGTCAAAGGAGAAGGATGTGTAAAGTGAAGGCAAGAATGGACCAGCTGTGCCCGGCGTGTGGTCGGAAGAAAGAGAAATGCCGTCAGGTGAGATGGACATGTGGCAGCGAGACTTTTTAAGTCGTGTCGAGACGGGAGAATAATGGTTATAAATGCTTCTGTTAAAAAACTAAAAATGCCGGCCAGGATTTTATTTACTTATTTTTGTTTGTTTGTTATTTTTTGGTGGTGCCAGATAACGTGGGGGTCCGAGAGAGGTACGAACAGTAACAAATATGGTTCGAATGTAACGGCCACATTACACTAATGGCAGATGGCCACCAACAAAAACCGCACTTTAATTTTTACGGCGTAAGGGCTGCATCAACCAGGAATTTTGTTTGCAGCAGCCTTGGCAATGTCCTCAATGTATTTGTATCAATCTGTGTTGTACTTTTACTTGTTGCAGCATTCACCACAGATTGTTGTAGTCGACTGCATCCAACAAGTTCACCGCATCCCGTGTAACAGCTGACCAGGCGTGGTGAGAGGAGCCTGTTTCCATTATGAGCATAAGCCATTTGAGGTTCCATTAGCAGAGCCCAAGAAGGGGTGAGCCAAGGATCATTTCAGCATCCTGTTTCACCGTTCTGAGTCAGGCTTTGATCCAATTTATGTTGCCTATGAATGCTGAGTTAAAGAGTTTGAATGCTGAGTTCTCGTGTAGGGTGTTATCTATCACAGCAATCAGTAGTGGAGAAGTTTTTTTGTAATTGTTAAAGGAAATAATCTCCAATTATGATTTAGAAAAACATGAATGAGAATTACAAAGGGGGGTTGGGTTCAGAATAGATCCGACGCATGTCGCCATTGACGCTGTGTGCTTCAAATTTCTGCTCTATTTTTATGGACCTATTTTTTTTTTGTTCCGCGTTGCTCCACATGCTTCAGATCAGAAACAGATCTAAATACATAGATTATCTTTTTATTCTTCTCTGTGGGTTCTCTATAATTTCACCGCAAAAAAAAAATGTCTTCAGGGATTTTGTTATTTATTTTCTGATGAGAATTCCATATTGACATGATTTCTTTATGCCAAAACAAAAAGGTCATCTGATGGCCTTTCAATCTGGCTTACATCCAAGATTCTATGATAGCATGGGATATATATATATATATATATATATATATATATATATATATATATATATATATATATAACTACTTCATTTACTCACATAAATTTAATATACGAAAGTATAGATTTATGCGTAAACTTTAAGTATTTACTTCAAAAGTGCTCAATACGTAAGTAGAGCTAGTTAGTAATTTATAAAATATATATGGTGATTAAGCTACACTGAATATTCTGCATTTCATCCACTATAGGATTCGTCAGGTTTCATCCACTATAGGATTCGTCAGGCTGCGTTTCATCCACTATAGGATTCGTCAGGCTTAAGCCTGACGAATCCTATAGTGGATGAAACGCAGAATATTCAGTGTAGCTTAATCGCCATATATATTTTATAAATTACTATATATATATATATATATATATATATATGAATGGAAATGTATAAAAAAGAATACGAAAAGTATAAAAGCTTATAACTTTTCTTTATTCGTTTTCAATTGGTGACGTGCAGGAATACAAAATAATATTATGAAAAAAAAAAATTTTTTAAACTTTTTTTATAAGTACATAATTTTCGACCGATCCTTCAGTCTTCATCGGTGTAGTGAAAGTATATATATATATATATATATATATATATATATATATATACACTAGCAGGCTGCCTGGCATTGCCCGATTGTAAAATATGCTTAAATATGATATTTTGATTAATGCAGATTTTGTATTTATTATTATACTAGCCTGGGTGCCCGGCATTGCCTGGGTGTTTGGAGGTGTGTGTTGAGCAAAAAAAAAAAGTTTTA
Source organism: Euprymna scolopes (assembly GCF_053919585.1). NCBI lineage: Eukaryota > Metazoa > Mollusca > Cephalopoda > Sepiida > Sepiolidae > Euprymna > Euprymna scolopes. Next base: position 41,977,978 of record NC_136525.1, read on the forward strand.
GTAGGCAGGCTCGAACTCGTGATGCGAAGGTGGAAAAGAAAGTGGAGGTGTGTGTAAGAGTGTTGTTTGAGCAAAAAAAAAAAAAAAATAGGAGTAGTAAGCAGGCTCAAACCCGTAATGCGGCAGAGGAAAAAGAGGTAAAAAAAACAAACTGTCTTGCCGATGTGCCTACTGTGGTTGTGACGTCACGGGCAGTCGTAATAACTCCTTTTAAGTGACGTCGTGAATGTGATGGTTAAATGACTTGCAAAATATGTCAGCTAAAAAACCGACCCTCCCTATAGAAAAGTGCCCAGTTGAGGGTGAAGGAATTAATGTTTTTGACCAATTTTTCAATATTTGTCGTCCGAAGGGTCGAGCTTCGAAAGTGTACCAATCTTGTGAAAATCCATCGCCTCTGTGGAAAGTTTTAGGCAGGCAGACATACATACATACATACATACATTTAAACCGACAGGTGAGATTTATATTATAGACTAGCGAAGGGTACTCGGCGTTGCCCGGGTGTTTGTAGGTGTGTGTGAAAATAACCCGAAGAAAAACAGGTGCCCATGAAAAAAAAACGAAGCCTTGACGACACGCAGTTGGAAAATAGTAAAGTGTGAAAAAAAAACAGGTGCGCGTTTTTGATTGACGTGACGTCGATAGGTATTCAGCAGTTAGCATTTTGTGCGGGACAGTTTTTAATGAGGTCAATAAATGGGTTTGTTTGCTTTTAAAAACCCGCTCCCTCGTCTCGAAATGAAAGCTACCGTCTGATATGACGAAGTCGACATTGACCAAACTGGCTCTGGGCCTGTGATTAGAGTCGAGTTTCGCTTTTTTTATACCAAAAACCGAATGTAACACGTGCCGATGCAGGAAATGTGGAATAATTAACGTTTGAAAGTCAATAAAATTAAATAGACAGGCGAGCTCCGTGGTTAAGTGTGAGATATTACAATTTATAGATGATATAAAAAGTTTTAAGAAGTTGCGAAGCGAGCGAGTGCTTCTCTGAAAGAAGCCTTTTGTGGACATTGAGGAAAAGCGTACATACATACATACATATATTTTCGCTTTTATATATATAGATTATAATGGACCCAATGTATAGCAATGATTTTAAAAAGTTAAAAATAAAAAATGACTCATGCGACACCACCGAGAATCGAAACCAAAACGTTTAACTTACGATTTACTTTTTCCTTTGACATTAATGCCTGAGCTATGAAGACATGTTTACTGCAAGGCTAAAAATTAAAACATGAACCAATAGCTATTACGTTATGCATGCATATTCATATTGCTGTCATTCGACCTTCACCTGCCAAATTCTATTTTTTTAATTTTCACACTTTTACACCGATTTTCCCTGGCTAAAACCCAAATATTAAGTTTCACATGAGTTTGAATACCCTATATGTTAAGTTTTATGTCTGTAGGCCAAAAACTGACTATAACCTTATGAGCTGCGTCACCCATCACCAGGAACAGAGTTGGGCCGCACTTTTAAAATAATCCCCACTCCCGACGACTCTGCGTTACATTTTGAAAAATATGAATAAAATAAAATAAAAACTTGTCAAATAAAATTCAATATCTTTGCATCTGGACCTTTCAAATCTCCAAAGACTTTTAATCTTCTTCCAAACTTTTCAAAAGCTTCTGAGAGCCTTCAAACTGTCAAACTTTTTAACTGGTTAAAAAAAAAAAACAGCACCAGAAAAAAATTCCAAGCATGTTAAATCTTTGATATTAAAGTGTGAATCTCTAATAGACACCATATGGCCATTTATCAATTAGGTCCGAAAAGCTTTTTAAAATCTGTGATATTGAATAGGCAAGTGAACTCTAGAATATTTACTTTGCTTACAATAAGAACTAATAAAAACAAATTGAATTAGGTTTGGAGAGTCTACATCTGGGGATGGGTTTTCAAATATGTTTGGAATAACAACTGCCACAGCCGCATTTCCTTGTGTCCAAAGAGGTACCATAAAACTTTAATTATATCAGAAGTCCATGACAGCAACTCCAATGTACAGCTGGCAACAACGAAATTAACCCCCTACCCACCATTAACTGGTTATTAGATACATACACATAACATAATCATACATACACATAACATAATAAATAGGACGCATTGTTTTTCTACTCAAACACACAATTTGTACATTACCCTAAGTCCATGTGGTAGTTCTGCTTTCATGATGGTTGGCCAGTAAATCTACCACAAGGGTCCCTCGGCTGGTCATCTGATGTTGGACGTTGAGGATGAGTTCTGTTTTTACAAGCAGATGTGTTGGTCTCCTCAGCTACATTTTGATACATCGATCTGAGGAAGAATTCATTTCACAACCGCAGGCAAACAGCAAAAAAACACAAAGGCAGTTTTTTTTAGTAACAAATAATTATTCAAAGTTATTCAAAGTTGTAACACGTATATCTCATATAAGAACATGAACTCGAGGCCTGACTAAACTTGGGAAATCAAACTGACTTCTGGGTACAGAATTATAATTGTTAAAATTAAGTTTTTCACTTAGGCTGCCAGATGCAAAAACACATCCGGACGGCCAACAAACTCTCCTCATCAATGAACTGGCCAAAAAAACACTTATTATTATCTCTGTAACTTCTAATTTATGTCCCCCTTCTATTTGGAGATTTGTCTTTCTTCCTCTCTCTCTCTCTCTCTCTCTCTCTCTCTCTCTCTCTCTCTCTCTCTCTCCCTTTCTCTGTACCCTTTATCATCACTCATGGGTGGGGCTTCCCAAAGGCCATCTGTATAAGGTAGGATAAGGAAATAACAAATGGCCCCTTGAAACACTCATCTACTTGACTTGCTTTTCTGGTGGTCCCTCAACTAAAACTTAAGCGCCAATTTCACAGCTCGGAAACATTTTAGATTCCAAACTAGATCCGTTAGCTACCCAGCTTGTGTGTGGGGGAGGGGAGTCATTTTGATTATCTTTTAAGAACGATTTCTTCTTTCCATCATCATCATCATCATCATCATCATCATCATTGTCATCACTACATCCAACAATGTGAAATCCCTTCAAATTGTGTCAAAAGGACCACCCAGACGCTGACTTCTTCCTAATCCAGCAAACAAGGCAACCAACATTGTCTGGTCCACAATCTGGTTACAGATAGAGGAGTTTGGTTGGCAAAATTTTTTAAACAAACATATATATATGCATACATGAATATATATATATAGAAAGAGGTTTGTGTTTACTATAATATTTTTACGCAAATATTACAAAAATATAAATCATGTAGAATATCTGCATGAATATAATTACACGTAATAGTTAACTAAAGATGATCATCCCATAAGAAAACCGAAAAAAAAAATTATAAGAAATTAATTAATATAAATGTTTAAAAGAATATGCAAATTAGCTAGATCTTTTGCAGATGAATGCAATTCCACGACTCATATATAACAAAGTTGTATTTTCTTTTTAAATGATTAGAAAAAGAGGTTGTTTTTATATGAATATCAATACATAAAAATACCCAAATTTATAGGTCCTGGATATGACCTAAAACTATATCCGATGGTGAAGCCCCACCTTGCGGGCCTCGGGGAGTGTGGAGCCTCTCTTTAATTGCCATTGCTCCCAGGTCCACTCTGACCCGGAGTAGTAGTACCTGTTAGGATCCCAACTATGGGTTAAATAGAATCTGACTTAAAAAAATATATATATATTCCATTAAAAATTGTTCCTCAAAATAACTAGATTCGGCATTAAATAACCTGAAAAAGGTTAATATGCCGTAAAACAAAAACAACCAACCAACCAACCAAATTTATAGAGTATAGATATTTATAAAGAGAGACAGAGATACTAGCTGTCAATGAGGCTGTTCATTTTATCGATCTACCAATTAATCTTATAGTATTCTATCAATATTCAGTTGAATATATCTCGGCTCAAACAAAAATCTATTGATCGAAATAAGCGCCATCAGAATCAACACACTTTTGCCAATGCAAAACAAGTGTATTTATGCCAGTAACTTAAAAATCTTGTGTTCTGGTGGCGATGAAGACGCTAAAGGCGTTTTTGATATCGTTTAGGTTCTAGCTGATGGCACCCAAATTCTTTTTTTTTTAAATCATGACTTTATAATAATATATACGAAATCTGGACAAATTAAAATATCATATTTTAGCGTATTTATGCCCAGGGAAAGCTGGGCGCCCCTACTGCTGGTATTCATTAAACTGTTAATCTATTCATCTGATTAATTCTTATCCTTAAGGAACTTTTAAGAACCACAAAAATATTATAAAGAAAGAAACAAACAAAGTCCCTATTTTAAAGAATAGTTCCAAAAGTAATACCTCCTATTTTTTAACTCAAAAAGTTGAATAGCTATGAGGACAGAAATGTTACTATTAAAACGAATGACCCTTTGTCCTCCAGAATTTAATTTCCTATCTAGTTACTACCGTTTTCATTAATCTAATAAGAGCCAGTGTATTAAAACAATTGTGCTGTATATTTGCTTACTGTATGGTGGATTAAACCATATAGAATTATATTACTACTGTAGAGTTTTTATAACTAGGGCTGTGATAACAGTATATTTTTTTTTCATTCTTTTGACTCTCAAGTATATATCTGACACAATAAGACACAGTCAATCAACCGAGAAACACATCAGGTTATATAAAAACATATAAGATATTAACGGAGTCAAAACAATGAAAAGAATATGCTGTTGTCACAGCCCTATTTATAACATATCAAAGGCAAGAGAATCAATGTCGATCTATTCATATGATTAATCATTACCTTTGAATGTTTATTTTTTAAAAATTAGATTTAAGAACCGCAGAGTTACACAAAAACAAAGAGTAGAAAGTGAACATTGTTTTTTTACTTTTGGAAGCTTCGTATTAATTTGATACAAAAAAAAAAAATCAGGTGCAACCAAATCAGGCTGTCTAAAGATATCGGCTTTCTGACTTGAATGCATCAAACATTGATTTTATTGTATTTTCCTTTCCCAAAGACGATTAACATCGATTAAGTAAACGTTTTACTGACATATTCATTCAATGTTCAATTAAAACATTTGGCTATCCCATCGTGGGCTAAAAGAGATTAATGTGGTTTCTGTCTCTAGGTGCTACGGTGCACATATTTAAATCCTCTGCCTCGGGTTATGAAATTAACTATGTCCGCTAAGTTAATAAGCGATCACAGATTAGATATGCAAAAAAAAAAAAGAAGAAAATAAAAGGCAATTAACATCCATTACTCACATGTTTTACCGACATATCGGAACTGGTGTGGGATTATATGATTCGCAAATGCTCGTCGGATGGTTGACTATATAGTACTGCAGGCTTTTTGATGAAACAGATATGAGGAATTAAAAAATTATCAAATCGGCTGTTTGGCTAAGAGCAGAGTGTAGTATCTGTTCTGGTGCTACACTTCATCTTTTTTTTTTTTTTTTTTTTTTGTTATAAAGGTGGGTGTAGGAAGGTTAGGGAAACTAACTAAATAAACTATAAAATAGGAAAATCGAAATTAAAAATAAAAATAATTCGCCCCTAATCTTTTTGCACCCACCTTTATAACCAAAAAAAAAAAAAAGAAAAACTATAAATACACCAAGCCTCAAAGGAAAAGAAAAAGAAAACAATAGCAATTGCTCCTGATGATAATCAGATGCACTGATAGAAAGCGCTTGAGAAGAATATGGCTGAACAATAATTTTTGGGCACCATTTTATACAACATGCCAGCTGAAATTTTAAAAAAACGCTCGGCGAATGGAAAAGATATCCAGAAAAATCGGAAAAAAGAATAACTCTGTCGGGTTCAATCAGACGTGCTTGAATAATGACTTGCTGCCAAAATAAACAAATGTGTGTGTGTGTGTGTGTGTTATTTTCCGTTTCATGTCCCAAAATGCTATCGTGTGTCAGGCAAATATGACACCTTGGGTTTTTGCTTTCTGATTCTGATTTTGGCACAAATTGTTTTTTTACGTTTTAAAAATCTTAGAGTCTCAAAGATTCCCGTCTCAGTATGGGTGGAGAATTGCCAACAAATTGAATCAATATTGCTTCAGAATCCGTTCTCACCTTTTTTGGTATTGCTCGTCATTCTTTGGATGTTAGCTAGGAGAAAAGACAGAAAGTTTGCAGAAAGTTTGAAATGCAAAAAAAAAAAAAAAAAAATTTATTTTATTTTTATTATTTTTCTTTTTTTCTCTTTCCTTTTCTTTTCTCTTTCGTTTCTTTCTTTTTGTTGCTTTTCTTCCCTTTTCTCTCATTTTTTTTTTTTTTTTTCACTTTTTCTTATATAATAAACTAGCGAGTGGGAGGGGGAACCTTTGCCAGGTCGTAAAATACGCTTAAATATGATATTTTAATTTGTCCAGATTTTCTATATATTATTATAGAGTCGTGATTTAAAAAGTTAAAAAAAAAAAAATGTATTTGGTGCCATCAGCTAGAATCGAAACCGCAACTGTAGCATTCAAAGCTGGTGACGTTACCACTGTACCAATGTGAAACGCATATGCACTGATTAAAATTAAAAATAAACTGAAATGAATGTACAAAATGTATAACGATTTTTTTCAATTTTGATCCATTTTTGATCCCTTAAAAACTATTTTAACCGGCCATTAAAAACCCATAAAAAGAGTCGTCCATAAAAATCAATCGGGTTTGTATTACTGTACACATAGATTCGAAAAAGTTGTCAAAAAACAAATATATAACAAATAAATGTTATCAAAGGCAAGATAAGTTACTTTTCTGCCAAACTGTGTTTTTATTCAATGTAACATATTTATTCAGCTCGAAAAACATACAGTGTTTACCGATGTATTCGAAAATTCAAGATGGCGTTTCACACCCTCTTTAACACAGTAAGTATGGAAAAAGGTGTTATAAATAAAAAAACTATACAAAATACTATTAAAAACCTGCCGAATATATGTCAACCTATGTCACGGTAACATATATTGAGCGAGTTTTTAACAGTATTTTATCCGGTTTTTTATTTATAACATCTTTTCCCACACTTACCGTGTTAAAGAGAGAATAAGACGCCATCTTGAATGTTCCAATACATCGGTAAACACTGTATGGTTTTCGAGCTGAATAAATATGTTACATTGAATAAAAACACGAAAAATATATCCAGTTTGGTAGAAAAGTAACTTATCTTGCCTTTGATAACATTTATTTGTTATATATTTGTTTTTTGACAACTTTTTCGAATCTATGTTTACAGTAATACAAACCCAATTATTCTATACTTTTCCACCTAAAAAAGGATATCGTGAAACTCCAATTTAACTCGAAAATACTATCAATCATTTGAGGCCCCTAGAACCACTCTGCAACTTTTAGTTTCGGAGGAGGCTTTAGGTTTTGGTTTCGATCTCAGCTCGAGTATTCTTTTTTTTTTTTTTACTTTACAAGAAGTGAATTGTTTAGGAAAGCAATACTCACATGCACGTCTCAGTTTTTGTATTAATTAAAAGATAATATTTATGTGTATTTTCCAACCGGGCAACACCGGGCAGCCTGCTTGTATCTAATAAAATGATCTTGATTTTTTCCCATTTAGATTCAGTCCATACAGGACTATAAACACTGGTACTACATAAAATTTCAATACGTAAGATCCAAAACTTTTACCTTTTGATGAGAAAAGTTCATCTTTGAAATCTATACATATATATATATATATATATATATATATATATATATATATATATATATATTAGCGGGGGTACCTGGTGTTGCCCGGGTGTTTGGAGGTGTGTGTGTAAGGGGGGGGGGCGGGTAAAGTAAATAATAAGCGAAGTAATAACCCTGTTTAAATATTAAAAAAAAAAAAAACGATGTTAAACTTCTTAAGGAAATCGGCAAAACCAAAACCCCAAAAAAAAAGTGAACAAACGTAAAACTTCTTAAAAAAAGAAATCAGAAAAACAAAAAGCAAAAAAAAGGGAGAAAAATGATGAACGTGTTCAGAAAAGCAAAAACAAAAAAAAAATGGCATAAATAACCCTTCGATTCGGTGAAGTCCATGGTGCGTTTCACCCAGTAGAAAGCATAGAACGAAAAGGAACATTAAAATTCCATTCCAGTTTTTTTTAAGCAACTACAAAACGAAATAAAGCGAAAAAAAATGGCATAAATAACCCTTCGATTCGGTGAAGTCCATGGTGCGTTTCACCCAGTAGAAAGCATAGAACGAAAAGGAACATTAAAATTCCATTCCAGTTTTTTTTAAACAACTACAAAACGAAATAAAGCGAAAAAAAATGGCATAAATAACCCTTCGATTCGGTGAAGTCCATGGTGCGTTTCACCCAGTAGAAAGCATAGAACAAAAAGGAACATTAAAATTCCATTCCAGTTTTTTTAAGCAACTACGAAGTAAAAAAAAAAACCAAACCGGTATCCCTTCGTAACTGTCCCTTGTCAACGATCCCAAAAATGGTGTAAGTGGTGGCAGGGGAAGGAGGAATTGATTAGAGAGAAAAGATTTTACTACTTCCATTGATTTTAAATGATTGTGGCAGTTAACCCTCAGCAGAAAAAATATAGGAATCTACGATTATCGAGAAAGTGGAGAGGTAATATGCCTATAACACACCTCAGATATTGTGCTGCAGTTTGTGCATATTACATTCGCATGAAATGTCTTGCTTTTGAATCCTATTAAGATCAAAATCATAGGGGAAAAATGAGTTCATTTTATATATATAGGGATATATAAAAGTGACCTTGCTGTGTGGGGAATACTCTACCAAACTACTTTGTCAATTGTTGGTCTACAGACTTGAAACTTGATATATGGGGATTCCAATCTGTGGAACAAATTTGATTTAGTTTTTAGTAAAAATAGCTGCTAATGGTCAAAATTTGAAAACATCAGAATTTGGCAGGCGTAAGTCAACTAAACATGTATCTTCTACACATTTAAGAACGTTATTTTTCAAGTTCTGTTATGCATATGAATTTAGCTCAAATAACACTGGAAAGTTAAATGTTTTGGGTTCGATTCTAGCTAATGGCACCTAAGTAATTTTTTTAACTTGTGAAATCACTACTGTATATTGGGTACAATATAATGATCAATATAAAATACTGTTAGAAACCCACCAAATATATGTCAGCCTATGTCACGGTAACATATATTGAGTGAGCACCTGACAGTATTTTGTATAGTCTTTTATTTTTAACTCATTTTCCCAAACTTACCATGTTCACCAGAGAGTTCGGCGCCATTTTTCATTTTCCAATACATCGGTAGACACTGTATGTTTTTTGAACTGAATAAACATGTATCATGAAATGAAAACACTAAAACAATTATCCGGTTAGATAGAAAAGTAATTTATTTTACCTTTGATAACATTTATTTTTTACATATGTGTTTTTTGTCAACTTTTGCGAAGTAGTAATACAAACCCTATAAAACTTAAAGCCCTTGCAAAAGAAAAAAATTGGAGGCATTACTTTTGAAATGCTCCTCGTAAATAGTGAAACACAAGTAAAAAAAATAAACAACAAAATTTCTCAGCACAGCCCTAGGAAAATATCGACAGTTTTGTTTCCTTATATAATAATTGATACGCTGATTAAACGGATTAGATTAACGATATCCAAATTGAGATAATCTGCTTATTGTTTTATGGTATGTCAGTTTAATCCTAAATTAAGATTTAAAATTATATGCCACTAGACTTTTTTTAGCAGACAAACAGATAAATTAATATATATATATATATATATATATATATATATATATATATACACACACACACACACACACACACACACACATATATATATATATATATATATATATATATATATATATTTCTGTAGAAATATATTTTCTTATAATATATACCAATACTTATTTAAGAAGCTCAATGTAATTACAGAGCAATATAGAGAATTAATGACAAAAAACTATATTCCAAAATTCATGATGTTGACCATCTTATAATTTATTCCTTTTGAAAATTCAAAATGGCCTAATGGAAACATATTAAAGGTATATGCAGCTTCTTTTCCAATTTTCGGATTTTAATCATGTCAAATCACATTTCATTTTTGAGGGATTGATTGTTGCTATTTCTTCTGATGAGTTAAGGGCATAATAGATTCACTGAGTGATATAATAATTTAGTGATTGATTTGGCGCTACGAAACAGATACTGTCAAGAATTGTAAAAGTCAACTGAATTAAAGGAATAAATTATAAGATGGTCAACATCATGAATTTTGGAATATAGTTTTTGTCATTTATTCTCTCTCTCTCTCTCTCTCTCTCTCCATCTCTCTTTCTCTCTCTCTCCGTCTCTCTCTCTCTCTCTCTCTCTCTATATATATATATATATATATATATATATATATATATATATATATATATATTCAAGCACATCTGATTGAACATGGCAGATGCTTTTTTCCAATCTTTCCGGATATCTTTTCCATTTGCCGAGCGGTCTTTTTAATTTCAGCTGGCATATTATATATATGGCGCCCAAAAGTTGTTATTTGGCCATATTTTTCTCAAGTGTTTTCTATCGGTGCATCCGATTATCGTCTGGAGCGATTGTTTTCTTTTTCTTTCTCTTTTTCTTTTTCTTTTTCTTTTTCTTTGAGGCTTGGTGTATTTATAATTTTTTTTTCTTTAATTGGCTATAAAGGTGGGTGCAGGAGGGTTGGGGGCGAATTATTTTTATTTTATTTTTATTTTTTTATTTCAATTTTCCTATCTTATAGTTTATTTATTTAATTTCTTGCCTCGAAGAAAAAGAAAACAACAACAATCGCTCCTGATGAAAATTGGATGCACCGATATAAAGCGCATATTTGTGCTTTTTCCAAAACATTATTCATGACAGATTGCAGAATCTCTAGATTGCCATTTAACTCCCTTATTTCGTTCCTGATGTTTTCCTTCAATTCTTGCAGGGTTTGGGGTTTGTTAACATAGACTCTTCTGAAAGATATCCCACACAAGTAAAAGTTGGGGCTAATCAAGTCTGGGGACTGTGGTGGCCATTTGACATTGCCAAAGTGAGAGATAATGTTGCCGCCAAAGCATTGCCTGAGAAGCTTCATGGTGTCTGTATGCACCATTGCCCCATCTTGTTGGAACCATAATGTGGTCCTGTTTTGAATTTGTGGGCACAGGAAGTCTGTAATCATAGTCCGGTATCTCTCTTTAGTAACAGTTGGGCTATCTCTTACATGAAAATGCCGTCGATAAGCTCTCTGAATCGAAACAATTGACCCCTGATTTTATATTGTTCAATGCTATACTGATCCATAAATGAATTTCCATAATATTATCTGTAAAATATCTGAAATAGAGAAAAAAAAAATTATTAAGGGTGTGACGTCAGAGCAAAGCGAACATTCAATCTCTCTACCTCTCTATCTGGCGTTAATACTTACTCTCTATATATCTCGCTATCTCTCTCTTCCTAAGACCTAATCAGCCAGGAAACCTCCTCTCTCTGTGAAGATATGTCGTGGCAGTCACTTGGCTGGAGGAAGTGGGGCAGAGGTTGGGTGTGACAATCGCCGTAACGAACGGAAATACGTCGTCATGGCAACCAGACAACGAACATTTGAGGCGGAAAAGCGGACCACGAGGGGATTTGAAAATAGGAAGATGTACGGCAGTTGGCATAAAGAAAGCGGCCCAGCCCAGTGTGTAAACATTATCTCCGAGAATCGAACCTCATCGAAGATTGAGATTTGAATTAATTGAATTGCTGATTATTATTCAAATACGATCGTATTGCCGATTGAACTCAACATTTATTCTTCTTTGGAATTATGATTCGAGGAAAAGATAGACTTTCGCCATCTCAACTTTTTTTTTGGTTATTGTGTTTGTGAACTTATGATCCGTTTTTACCCTAACGGACAAAAGAGCTAAGTTTGGCCTATCTCATGCCAATATCTTTTCTTATCCACAAACTTTTCTACGTATTATATTGTAATTGCATGTCGCATACATCTGGCAAACATGCCAAAGATACGTCTATCTCACTCATTCCTTTTATCGTAGCTTATTCTTCTTCCTTTTTGTATATAAAAGTCTTTATTGAATTTTAAACTTTGAGTGTTTGTTTCGTCATTCATTGCTCTGTTGTTCCATTCCCCTTAATGATATATTTCGCTGGTTGATCCGACATCCGACGATTAACCGAAGATAAGTGATGAGCCATTGGATATCAAATAAAATAAATTTATGTGTCTCGATCTGATTGCCAATCAATTCGGTCATCCATTAACCGGGTCGTGACAAGGGTAAAATAAAGATTTTCAACTCTTCAGTGAACATGAGTTAGATTCATAGTTCATATCAAAGCCTAAAGAATTTTATAAGCAATACATTTATAAGTTTGATGACAGATGGGATCAAGTTATAGAAAACAAAGGTTGTTATTATTACGAATTTCGTTCCGAATTAAAAAATAATTATAATAATAAAAAGACATTCATGAAATACAATGAACATTAAACCACATGTATGTCCTATGTTCAGTACACCTTGCTGAAATAAAAATATGGGGAGACTCTTTCAAAACCAGAAATATACAATAGACGACGAACAGCGTATGAAAATAACGGAAAACACGACACACAATGGTAACTTTGAAACTTAAATTTTACTATAAAACACTAAACTATGGTAGGGAGGGGATGAGGTTAAGTAAAATAAAAGAAACAGATTACAAGGGTGTGGAAGGGGGTGTCTTTATGTATTATTTGAAAATACCAACGAGAAATATATCAAAACAAAAAATGTATCTTCAGTCCAGGCAAAATGAAATCGTTGACTTAAATATATGAGAGAGAGGTAACTCACGGTTTTTATTCTTTTCTCTTTTAACTTTCAAAGTGAACTTGTACCTTCATTTTATTCGCCTCAGGCGACAGTTCATGGCACGCGGTATTCCTATATCATATCCATCCAATGTTTTGGTTATTCTCGGAATATCATGTCTCCTGTGTTTGTGAAATTAACATCCTGTATTTTGATGACACCGGCTTGTTCTCCCAAGCATTATTTCTTTCCTTTCGCTGTTGATATGGAGTTTCTCCCAGGCATTATCTCCTTTGACAGTTTCAAGCTGCTCCTTCACTTTTCTATCGCTGCCGGGTGGAAATTTCAACACCCGCTTGGCGCGCCAGCCAAGCGGTAACTATTGTACCAAAAGGTCTCTCTTCCTCCTTTTTCCCCCCTCTCTCCCTCTTCTCTTCACAGTACATTTCTTAGCCCTTTCTTTTTTTTTCTTTGTTGCCTAGCAAAAACGGGTTTTTGACCGAGGTCACCAGCCACCTGCTAGCCTGTGTACTAGACGCCTCTCCCACCTCTCTCTCCTTCTCTTCTATACACATTGTCTCTTTCTCTCTCTCTCTTTTGGAAATCATGTTCATTTGATAAAATAATAAAATAACAACAAAAAAAAAAAACGATACATTTCTCGTTGGCCCGAAATTAAATGTTTCAATTTTTAACTAAATACATAATCCAATTTATGGGTTACGTCACATTATTGTTATGAACAAAGATTTTCAAAAAGAATTTTTCTATGTGACACAATGGAATGTGTAAACATCGGCACTGAATCATCATCTGTCAAACTTATTGAATGTAGTAGCAAATCCTGGTCACATAAACCAGAAAGAAATGGAAAACACCTGTCTAGCTGAAACCACTGTCAAAAATTTTCCCCACTCTTTACCTGTGCCACAACCAAAACGTAGATTCCATGAACAAAGCTTCTTTCTTAGAAGTGCATGCCAGTGGAACTCTCTTCCGTCTGCCTGTTTCCCACCTGACTACAACTTGGATGTCTTCAAGTCCAACATAAACAAATTCCTGATGAACCGCCCCCTTAAGTAAGGCACTTTATCAAATCTCCAATACTAACGATTACTACGATACTATCCAACTGATTACTGTACACGCAATAACCCTCATCCCCGAGTGGCTTCTAGGCCTTGATAAGTGGTGACTTCGATGTAAAAGAAAAAAAAAATACGAAGTACCCTCGATAAGTTTCCAGACTTTTTCATATAGGCACTTTTATTGATAGTACACACATGGAACTCTAGTCATTTTCAAAGTAATCTCCTCCGGCTGCAGTGCACTTGTTTTACCATTCCAACAACTTCTGGAAGGCCCCATGGCAGTCCTCTTGTGTAAGCATGTCAATGACCTTCATCACAGCTTCTGTTATCTCCTCAATTGTCTCATAACAACAGCCTTTAATGTTTTCCTTGAGCTTAGGGAATAACCAAAAGTCACTGGGAGCAAAGTCTGGTTCATAGGGAGATTGAGGAACAGTTTTGATGCCCATCTTGGTTAAATAGTCTGTGACAAGAATGGAGTTGTGGACTGGTGCATTTGTGCAAATCTTCTGCATCTTCAGTTCCTCGCAAATAATTGTGTACACACTGACATCAAACTATGCACGTATTGCCTTTATAGACACACGACGGTTCTTATAGATGAATTTCTGGGTTTGTATTACTGTACACATAGATTCGAAAAAGTTGTCAAAAAAAAAATATATAACAAATAAATGTCATCAAAGGCAAGATAAGTTACTTTTCTGCCAAACTGGATATATTTTTTGTGTTTTTATTCAATATTTCGAATCTATGTGTACAGTAATACAAACCCGAATTTCTTTATTTGGCCAATCAACTCTGGTATTCTGACTTCTGTACTCCTCCTACACCTCTCATCATCCCTCACAGACTTCCTTGAATCTCTTATGCGACTCAAAAAACACCCTCGACAAACCCGACAAGTAGCGAAGTCCCACCCCTACACAGTTGAGATCCCTAGATGTAAGAAAGCCTTTTACTCTAATAGCTTCTTCCCCAGAACTGCAGGACTTTGAAATTCTCTTCCGGTTACCTTCTTCCCAAACTGTACTGACATGCAGAAGTTCAAGTGTAATGTGAACAGACATCTTGCTGCTAAACTCCCTACATAGTACCCCTGGAACTTAGGTCCCTGATAGTAGCCCCCTACATCAAAGTGGCAATATGCCTTGTTTGGGGGGGAAAATGTAATAAAAAGAAAAAAAAAAAAAAACTAATGCTCAATTCATGCAAGATGGTCCAAAAGCAGTCAGAAGCATTCCATACGTTTCTGTGACATTTTTTCCAAGCTTAAAACAGAATTTTATTGCATACCGTTCTTCTAAAGTGTCCTCACGTCTAGATTGCATTTTTTGAAATTCACCAGCTGTGACAATTAGGCTTTAATAGAATGTATTCCAATTCCTGCTGTAGCTGTTCATTTGAAATTGAAATCATAAGAATTAGTCAGTCATCTCACAAGATGTATAGCAATAACATACTGAAATTTCAAGTGTATTCGACAATTTTTAATGCCTGCATAAAAAAATGTCTGGAAAGTTATTGAAGGCACCTTGTAAGTCATGCAGTTGAGAGAGAAACAGACCAAATATCAAGGTCTCATGTATGATATGAAAAGAAATTGGAATCTTAGGGAGATATCAATCATACCAGTTATCATAGGTGCCATAGGGCTTATGAAGAAGAACCTGAAGTCCTACCTAACTAATATTCCTGGTGAACCAAGTGCGAAAGAGATCCAGACAATTGCACTTAAGGGAACAGCGAGGATACTAAAAAGAGCTCTCGGTTGGTTTCAATAAAAAGCGGCGCAATGTGGGCAGCTGGTTTGGTTGCCCCATACCCAGCATTACAATCTTCAAAGGAAGAAAAATGAAAAAAAAAATTGAAAATAAGTCTTACAGAAAAGAAAAATTGAAAAGAAATTGAAAAAAATTGAAAATAAGTCTTACAAAAAAAAAAATTGAAAATAAGTCTTGCAGAAAAAAAAAAAATTGAAAATAAGTCTTACAGAAAAAAAAAATTGAAAAAAAATTGAAAATAAGTCTTACAAAAAATAAATTGAAAATAAGTCTTACAAAAAAAATTGAAAAAAAAAATTGAAAATAAGTCTTACAAAAAAATATTTAAAAAAAAAATTGAAAATAAGTCTTACAAAAAAAATTAAAAAGAAAAATTGAAAATAAGTCTTACAAAAAAAATTGAAAATAAGTCTTACAAAAAAAAATTGAAAATAAGTCTTACAAAAAAAATGAAAAAAAAAATTGAAAATAAGTCTTACAAAAAAAAAATTGAAAAACAAAATTGAAAATAAGTCTTACAAAAAAAATTGAAAATAAGTCTTACAAAAAAAATGAAAAAAAAAATTGAAAATAAGTCTTACAGAAAAAAAAAACATTATAAACTAAGTCATAACACCATTCATTATAACTATGCAATTCCAGTAGCTTCATACCTTGCAAACAGAGCTGCTAAATCAGACATAGTGATATGAGAAAGAGAAAGAAACAACCTTAGTAGAAGTCAGTGTCTCCAATGATACTGGGTTAAACAGGGTTGAGTGAGAAAAGATAACAAAATACGAAGGACTTATGTATGACACGAAAAGAAACTGGAATTTTAGGAAGATCTTTATCTTTCCAGTATTTATACGAGCAACTGGACTCCTAAAAAAAAATTGAAAAGACAATTTGGCGCAGTGACGTGCAGAGAACTTTTTCAGGGCAGGTACTCAATTGGAAAAAAAAAAAAAAAGTAAAAATATAATAATGAACACTGTCTCAGTGGGGCACAGGCCTAAAATACATTTCTCTGAAAAGGGCATTTTTAAAACAGGAGTAAAAGGGACAAGTGCTTGGGCACCCCTTAGCACTCCCCCTCCTCCTGCACTGGCGAATATACCCAGTGAACCAAGTGCAAGAGAGATACAAAGAATTGCATTGAAAGGGACAGTTAGAATCTTAAAATGATCTCTTGGTTGGAATGTCTGAAATAGCGGGTGAATGTCTTGCATCCGGTAGAATGCTCCATCCTCAGTAAAAGCAAAATGATGAGAAAATTAGAAAAGAAAAAATGAAATTTTGAATCTTTTGCACCAAATTAATATGACTTCATTGTTTTGCAGAGTTTCCAGTGGTATCAAAATAAATTTGGTATCATTTGATACCATTTGGTATCACTTCATGTGACACAGCTGTTAGAACAAGAATTTTGTTTTTTATCGGCTGCACAATTGGATGATGATTGGATGCGATAACCATTTTACCTTTTTTTGCCTTTTTAGAGGATTATCGGCTTGTTATTTATCAGCTTTTGTTTGTCCATTGTTTCTTTTCCAGGAAACTTGAAGCCGATGAGAAATCTCTCAAGTCGCTCCCTCACTACACGGGAACTCCGCCAACTCATTCGAGGAAGGGATCCGGTTCTAGTCTTGTATCAAATTCCTCGCTTAACAGTTACAGTAGCAGCCACATACCAGAAGAAGAATTAGGTAAGCATCTTTTGCACTTTTGGTTCCTTGTATTCAAAACCGCAATCGGTGTCGTTTATTTGGCAGTCGCATTTATCAGTAGGATTTAATTGTGTTACATTTTCCATAACAAAATGAAAGTCTTTCTACAGACGTGCTGATCTCTTACTTGTTTTCTTTTCTGGTCATGTCGTCGTATCTTACATGGCGGCTGTTGAGGAGGAGGAAGAGCCATACATGCAGGTGTTTATCCGTGCCGATCTTTTACGCATTTTCTGCTTTTTTTTTTCCATAAGCAGCTGTCGATCATCTTATCTTTTTTTTTTTTAACTAAGACGAATAAAACTCTTTTCATTAAGAAAGACACACAAGGAGACGTTCACTGAGTTTTCTTCAAGGTCTTATTTGGAGAGAATGAACTTAGGAGAGAGAAACTAATGTTATCTTAGCTAGTTATTTACTTCTTAAACTTAACTTTCTAGCTTAACAAAATGAGTAACGCAGACGGACAGAGATTCGAGGTAACATTTGATGATATTACCAGTTTCCTATATCATTTGGTGGTGGATCGGGAGTACAGCTTCCATGAAAGACTGATCTGAAAACTTTAGTTTTTTTCTCCACTTTAAACAAATTACTGTTTGTCTGCTTCCCAGCTGACTATAACATGGTCGTCTTCAAGTCTAATCTGAATAACTTCTCATTGTCATCCATTTAGATAATCTAGTCCTACCGAAGTTCTACTGTCCGATTTTGTCTCACCATCTACCTAACACTTAACTCTGATCCTTGAGTGGCCTTTTAACCTTGATAAATGGTGACCTTCTAAGTGAGAAAAAAAGAAAGAAAACGGACAGACATCAAAGTAACATTCAGCTTAGATTATCCATTTCTTAAATCATTTTAGATGTAACACTGTAATCTTACATTTATTGCTCCTGAAAAACGCCGAGTAGAATGAAATACAACATTCTTGATACCAAGTAATTCCGTTTGAGTTATTTTTTTTTTTTTTATTACATTTTCACCCCAAACAAGGCAAATTGCCACTTTGGTGTAAGGGGCTACTATCAGGGGCAACAACTACTGGGGTACTATGTAGGGATTTGGGCAGTAAGATGTCGGTTCACATTACACTTAAACTTCTGCACGTCAGTACTGTTGGGTAAGCGGGGACCTGGAATGGAATTCCAGAGTCTAGCGGTTCTGGGGAAGAAACTATTGGAGTAAAAAGATCTTTTACATCTAGGGATCTCTACAGTGTGGGGGTGGGATTTAGCAGCCTGTCGGGTTTGTCGAGGGTGCTCACGACGTGGGGGCACAAGTGATTGCAGTTCGTCAGAGCATTCACCACTAAAATACTTGTAGAAAAGGCAGAGGGATGCAACATTTCGGCGATGGGACAGAGGCTGAAGCTTAGATGCCAGTTCAGGGCCTATCAGGTTTGCGACTCTCTTTTGGACCTTGTCAAGGAGCGAGAGACTATAGCAGATGCACCAGCCCAAATGTGACAGCAATACTCCATACATGGGCGAATGGTGGCCTTATAGAGGTACAGGATACTTTCGGGTGTTAGTAGTTGTCTAGCATGGTAGAGAGAGCCCACCTTTCTTGCAGCGGCCCTGGCAATGCCTTCAATGAAATTGTTCCAACTCATGTTTCGTGTGAACGTTAGGCCAAGGAGTTTGAAAGATGTACTCTCAGATAAAGAGTCGTTGGCCATTGCTATAGGTGGTAGAGAGGGTTTCTTGTAATTATTGAATGAAACTAGTTTAGTCTTGGCGGCATTGAACGTGACCAACCATTTTTGTCCTCATTCCACTACAGATTGGAGGTCTTCCTCTAGTGTTTCTGCCATTTCTTTAGAAATGTGCTCATTCGTCTTCCTATCATGCCTGCCATAGAGTGTAGTGTCATCAGCATATATACCCATCTCAGAGGCAATTTTATCGGGGAGGTAATTTATGAATATCAGGAACAATAGCGGTCCAAGGATAGAACCCTGGGGCACAATTTTCACAATAATATAAAGAGAAATGATGTTGGTAAGGCAAATAGTACACAAAAACAGTGGGCAAAGTTCACTTATGTATCCGGTATTAATGTGAATACCGTTTATATAACATCTCTAAAAATAAACATTAATGTGACACCAAAATATCTACATTATCACTTACATTTCACAGAATAGCCCATATATATACAGCCCGTTATATACAAAATGCGACGCTTGCTCTTTGTTTATAAACAAAGCGGTTATAAACAGTAGTGTCTGTAGGTATTTAATAATTACTATAGTAAATAATTATATATATATATATATATATAATTATTTACTATAATAATTATTAAATACCTACAGACACTAGTGTTTCATCCTTTCGGGAATCATCAGAAATATTGTTGAAATTTAAACATTTATTTTTAAATGTTTTTAACATTGTCAGAGTGATCTAATCATTATATGATGATCTGTGCATAAGAGCTAAAGTAACTGACTTAATTCGACTGAAAGTGCTCAATGATAAGAAACAAGTTTTTTAAAGAGGCTGACATAATATATATATATATACACATATTATATATGTATGTATGTATGTATATATATATATATATATATATATATATTAGTGTTGAGACGATTCCAAAATTTTTCCCAATTCCGATACAATTATCGATTCCAATTCTTTAAAAACCTCTAAATATTTAACTATAAAGTTGTTTGTTTTTTTATCACGGTTACCATAAAAACATGTTAAATGTGGGAATATTTTCTCAAACGTAAAAATACATGATGGATGATCTCCCGGTGTTAGTTTTACTGGTGGTTTATTAAAATCAATATATTTTCATTATTTTGACATTACTATCAGCAGAAGAAGAGTTTGCTTTAAACAAAATCAAATAAAATGCCAATTAAAAGAATCGTTTTTGGCATCGGAAAGTTAGTGCACATTTTTCTGATTCCAATATCCTCAAAAGTTCCGATTCTGATGAATCGTCCCAACATTAATATATATATATATATATATATATATATATATATATATATATATATATATATATATATATATATATATATATTTAGAGAGAGAGAGAGAGAGAGAGAGAGAGAGAGAGAGAGAGAAGGAGAGATAGAGAGAGAGAAAGAAGGAGAGTAAGAGAGAGGAGGAGAACACAAGGGGGGATACAGAGAAAGCGTAAATGTAAAGTAAGCATTACAGAATGTTTGTGTTTCATTCCCAAAGGTAATCTTCGGTAATTATCCAGTGGATTCATCGCACAGCTTTTACAGAGAGATCGATCTGAAAACCTTAGTTTTCCCTCCACGCAAAAACCATTCTTCATCTTTATTTCTCTGTTCCCCCCCCCCCGCCTCAACTTTACATAACCCATCTTTCATTCAGCACTGGAAGCGATTCATTTTATAGATCTAGGATACCATGCACTCAGTGTGACCCTTGTCAAAATTCACACTAGCAAACTAAATTAATTGTGTCAAATTGTGTCAAACTATTATAATCGATGCTGAAGCATCGATTATAATAGTTTGACACAATTAATTTTCTAGTTGTACTCAATTTCCACTGTGTCTGATCTTTTATCACTATCTACATAACACTTAACCCTTATCCTTGAGTCGCCTCTGGGCCTTAATAAGTGGTGACCTTCCAAGTAATTTAACCTCTACCTCCTGCCTGCCTCAACTTTACCTCACTCATCTTTCATTCAACCCTAACCCCTCGACTAGCTTTACCCCTGACCGATTAACCCTAACTCTAACCTAACCCTCCCGACTAACCCTAACACCACTAATTAACCCTAACCCCCTCCGACTAACCCTAACCTCCTGACTAACCTTACCTCACCCCCCCCCCATTAACCCTAACCCCTCGACTAGCCTTACCCACCCCTGATTAACCCTAACTCTAACCTAACCCTCCAGACTAGTCCTAACCCGCCCCCCCCGTTTAACCCTAACCCCCTCCGACTAACCCTAACCCCCCTGACTAACCTTACCTCCCCCCTCCGATTAACCCTAACCCCTCACCAAGCCTTACCCCCTCCCGATTAACCCTAACTATAACCCCCCCCTGATTAACCCTAATCTTAACCCTAAACCCCGTGATTAACCCTAACCCCTCTGACTAACCTTACCTCACCCCCGATTAACCCTAACTCCTCAACTAGCCTTCCACCGACCCCGAGTAACCCTAACTCTAACTTAACCTTCCCGACTAACCCTAACCTCCCGATTAACCCTAACCCTAACCCTAACCCTTTCATCGTATAAAGTTTGTAGATTCCGAAATTTCTTCTATTCTTTAATAGCTTCTTCCCTTGAATGACTAAAATTTGTAATTCCCCTCCTGCTTCCCTGATTGTACTCACATGCAGAAGTTTGAAGATAACGTGAACAGACATTTCACTGCTCAACTCCCTACATGGTCTCCCTGCAAACATGGTCCCAAATAGTAGCCCCTTGTGTCCACGTAGCACCATGCCTTGTTTGGGGTGAACAAGTGTTTAAAAAAAAAAATAGCAGATTTTAAAAAACCATTGTTGAAGTGACTCTGTTGTCGGAGGTTAGGGTTCTAACAGAGCATAGACACGCATATGTCAATATGTCAGATGCGAGATGACATCACGGCAAGAAAGAAGAAAAGAGAACATAAAAAGAACAACGTGTTCCAAGTGCTCGTCTGAGCTCCAATCTATGGTCCCCCCTCGTCAATCTTTCACGAAAAACACCCGTCTAGCTGAAACCACTGTCAATAATTTTCCCCATTCTTTATCTGTGCCTAAATCAAAACGTAGATTCCATGAACAATGCTTCATTCTTAGAAGTGCACTTCCGTTTGCCTGGTTCCCCCTGACTACAACTTGGATGTCTTCAAGTCCAACATAAACAAATTCCTGATAAACCGCCCCCTTAAGTAAGACACTTTATCAAATCTCCATTACTAATGATTACTACGATATTATCCCATTTATTACTGTACACGCAATAACCCTTATTCCCGAGTGGCTTCCAGGCCTTGATAAGTGGTGACTTCCATGTAAAAAAAAAAAAGACCGATAGCTGCTTGAGGATAAATGTTAATGGATGTGCAGCAGTCATGAGTACAATAGTGTCATAATCGTTAGTCGTAGGAATTTGGTATAATTTGATTACAGGGTAAAATGATAAAATGATCCCCCCTAAAGAAAACAACACTACAGCTTTATTTTAAAACTTTTATTGAAAAAATCAATTCAGGTAACTTGATTATGTAGTAGAGCCGACATCTATTCAATGTAGCCACCTTCAGCTTCAATCCCCACCTCGATACGGGTTCGGAACTGGGAGTATACTTTTTCCACAAGCGCCAGCGAGAGCTCTGCGAATATTCGGCGGATGGCGGTGATCAGGCTGGCTTTGGTATTGTGGAAGGTCATGTTGGTGATGTTCTCAACATATGACCAAACAAAGTAGTCTTGTGGGTTTGGGTCGAGGGAGGAGGAAAGCCAGTAAGAGAAGGATACAAAGTCATAGCACTCCTTCTGAAGCCATGCCTGTGTCTCTTTGGACTTATGGGCTGGTGCTTGGTCCTGCTGCCATACCCAGAGTTGGCTGGCCCTGTCGGTGGGGCATTAGAATACGCCGACTGTCCCCCTGCAGAGGGCAAAAGTCCCTCAATCGGGGTCCTGGATATGACCTTAAACTATATCCAGTGGTGAGGCCCCAGCTTGTGGGCTTTGGGGAGTGTGGAGCAACCCTTTAATTACCATTGCTCCCAGGTCCACTCTGACCCGGAGTGGTAATATCTGTCAGGGTCCCAACTATGGGTTAAATAGAAACCGACGTGAAAACAACAAATATATTCTATTAAAAAAATTTTCTTCAAAATCTTTGGATTCAGAATTAAATAACCCGAAAAGGGTTGATATGCCGTAAAACAAAAACGACCAACGACCAACCCAGAGTTGGCCAGTGGACACCTGATTGCACCTGGTGATCACCACACTCTGCAGCACATCCAGGTACACTTTGTGTTGACTTTCAAGCCGACTTCGAAGATGTCATGATGTGGCCGTCACTTGAAACTACATCAAAGACAATAACCCTGGGTCGTTCGATGCGTTGAGCTGAGCCCTCAAGCGTTGAACTGTCCTGATTTGCATTTTGTGGGTGTTGGTAATGGTCCTGTTGTCATAACTTGGATGGGTAGAGAGCATGAGTTGTGCAGTGGCGCATCTCTGATCTCGCTCATTGAACATTGCGTTACTTTCAAACATGATAGAAGGCTCTTATAGCTCTTGGGATTTGTGCACAACTGGCCAACTAATAGATGGTCTGCAACAAAAAAATGAAAACCAGTTTACATCAAACGGAAATGGAATCATGTCGTCTTTTCCAGGATGACAATTTTATCGTTCCACCCTGTATTTAAGGCGTTGATAATGACTTTTGCGACAGTTTATAACAATCACTGACAGTTTGCAGACAGTATTAGGTTTGCAACAGTTGACAACAGTCTAGTTGAGAAGGGTTGTGTGTTAGACACAGTTGGAGGCAGGTCGTGGTTTGAATCAGATTGAGAGATCGAAGTGAGCTGATATCAACTGACAAACACTACCTCGACAGAATGTAGATCTTATGTAACGGAGCGCGGACGTGCGTATGGCAGCTGTATGCAAATGACCAAGCTGGATGCAAGATGACGTCACGGCAAGAAAGAAGAAAAAGAAAATCGTGTGCATAAACCTGGGAATCACATCAGAGTAGAGAGCGGTATTCAAAAGAGATTCATAGAGCAATATTCGAAAGAGATTCATAAGGCGGTATTCGAAATAGATTCATTGAACGGTATTTGGAAGCAATTCATAGAGCAATATTTAGAAGCGATTCATTGAACGGTATTTGGAAGCAATTCATATTCGAAGAAGATTCATGGAGCGGTAGAGCATGACAGAGATAGGCATGCATACATATTTTTTTTTTTTTTTTTTTTTTTTTTTGCAAATTGTTATCCTCATCTTCATAGGTGTGGCTTTTGTTTTACCAAATTTCGGCCATTATTTTTCTATAATGGCTTGAATTAAAGTTTAAATGAGGATAATAGTCAGTCAAAATATAAACATGAATGCACAAATTATGAAATCTCATCTCAAAAGGAGATAAAAAAAAAAAAAAAAGAGAGAGAGATAGACATGTTACAAACGGTGGCTCTGGAATCCAACTTTCCGACTCTTGTGTCGCATCATCCCGCCATGGGAGGAAGATAACTACTCCCCTCCACACACACACACACACTTCGAAAACCCTCGACTTCCTGCTAATAACAGCTACAACAATAGAATTATGTTCAAGTGACCTTGGACAGTGAGGATGGAGGGTTGGAGAGCTAAGATGTATTTTTATTCTTGGTATAAGTACTTGGGATGATAGAACCAGGATGCTAAATCGCATACTTTTAGCAACAGATGTGTGTGTGTGTCACACACACACGCACACACACGTGTTTATGCAAGTATGGACTGAAGGGTTTAACTAGCGAGACGCAATTTAATGCAATGGAGGAGACCGAAGACGAAAGCCAACAATATTTTCCGAAAGCGTTCGATACTCACAAGCGAAAATGGTCGCAGAGGAAAAAACGATTGAGTATATATTTGAAGAACTTGAATCTTCCGGATCTCGACTTGGCAAAAATGGTGGCTCAAAAGTCTCCCGGTACCCCAAAGTCCGACTATGATGACGAACTGAGTCCGGGATCGGAGATTTACAGTAAGCCTCGTTTTCGTTTCACTCGTTGTGAGTCTTAAGGTTTTTCGTTATTTATTTATTTATTTATTTATTTATTTATTTTATGGAACTTCTGCATTACGTGGACTGCACTATTTTTTAGGGGGCGATATCGGTACTTGTACAGTTTAACAAAGACATTAAAGAATGAAAATATCGAAAAAAAAAAGTTGAAATTGTATGTATCCGTTCTGGAACGAAGTCCGAAAAAAAAAAATTTCACTTAATTTCATCAAGTAGTTTTTATTTTACAGCGAAAAAACAATTTGTTATGATACCGAGCAAAAGGTTCGATTTTTAGGAAGAAACACTAGTATTAAAGATGGGGAGGGAGTGTCGGCGCTTTAACTGGAGTTATCTCTCCGTGACGTGTTCTAAACTCCAAACAAAAATTTTAAAAATTCCAAGATGTCTGCCTTGAACGCGCTCTCATCAAAACGTAAAAAAAAAAAAAAAAATACTCGATCGAATTAAATGATTTTTTTTTGGGGGGGGGGATCTTCAGTCCAAAACGGATACGTACAATATAACCTTTTTTCGATATTTTCATTTTTTTAATGTCTTGACTAAACTGTACAAGTGCAATTTATTTATTTTATGGCACTTCTGCATTACGCGGACAGCGCCATTTTTTAGGGGGCGATAACTCCAATTTCTTCTTGTTTTACTGAGTGTGGACCCAAGCAAAATTTTTTTTTTTGCTTAAGTACGCATGCGCGCAATCGTAAGTCTGCGGCCAAAAAAAAAGGCCAAAAAAAGTCAAATACACATTGAACACATTGACCTCAACAGCAATTTTCTGTAGATGTACCAACAAGTTGAGATTTTTTTTTTATCCAAAAAGTGAAAGAAATGTGAAATGAAATTTTTACAAGTCAAATTTTATTTTAAACAATATACCACTGCGATATATGCAGCAACACATTGTCAAAAGCGTCTTTGCCACTTTTTCCGTAAACCTCCCTCCATAAAAATTCGTCCAAATGGGACTCCACTGTAACTGGAGTGCACCCCCATCATTGTTTTGAATTTCGTTTTTGCGTTCTTCCAAAAACATTCCACGTTGTTGGTGTGCACGCACGCCTGATACTGGATCGACGAAGTGTTGAGAATGGTTCACTTGTTTGTGGATGTACCTGGGGTGGACATTTATCTGGTCAATTGGAGTATATGCTCTCCAACTGTCGGAATGTATGGTAGTTCCTGGTTTTATGTATTTTTTTATCAGTGGTATCAAGGTGTCGGAGGAGCGATCACTTAAAATATATTAAACTGTTTCTTCTTCATTAAATTGATAGATGAAGTATAGTTAATCCCCACCTACCTCATGTTAAATAACACAAAAGTAAACTTTGTGACACAACAGAAAATAAGCTTTTAATTCATAGCTTTAGCAGTATTTGGCGAGTTCCGAGAGATAAAATCGCTGTTGAGGTCAATGTGTTCAATGTGTATTTGACTTTTTTGTTTTGGCCTTTTTTTTTTTTGGCCGCAGACTTACGATTGCGCGCATGCGTACTTAAGCAAAAAAAAAATTTTTGCTTGGGTCCACACTCAGTAAAAAGTGCCACACGACAAATAATGAACAACGGCGGACGTACACGAGTGAGGACCCCATTGCGAAATACACGCGTCGTACAGATTACAGAGAGCGTTCCTTAAACCAAAAAATGCGTGTGTGCACGCATGGCACAGTCCCATTTTACTTACGTTGTCGTCGCTGTTTTTCTCATATCGAAAAACAGTGAAAATTTATTTTTTTTAATAAAAAAAACTTTGTGGCAAATGTGCATTTCAGCGCCGTAAATTATTTGGCAGACAAAAATTTATAAAAATTATTTATTTTTATATAAAACACTTTAGATCCTAAGGCTGAAATAAAACCTGAAAGGTACTAGTGCAGAGAGTGATCCGGACGTAAATAATAACGTTATTATTTTAAAAAGCCATTCTTAACATGGGGAGGGGAGGGTGTTTTGTGCCTATTCTATACTTCAACCTTACAATTGAATAAAAAAAAAACATATCATAAAACTTTAATTAAACTTGGAAATACGATTTAAAAAATAGCGCGGATCACTCTCTGCACTAGCACCACCTGAAAAAAATTAATTTTATTTTTTTTGACATTTTTTATTAGACTAAAGTTAAACGAACACCAACGGAGGCTGCCATCTTGTTTTGTAAAATTTTGCAGGGTTGGCCTTTTTGAGGCTAAATTTGATCTTTTTTTTTTTTTACGCTCTTGCAAAAGCATAAAAAAGACCAAATTTGGCCTCAAAAAGGCCAATCTAGCAAGTCTTAGAAAGGCCAAATTTTACAAAACAAGATGGCGGCCTCCGTTGTTGTTCGTTTAGTCTAATAAAAAAAATGAATAAAAATTAATTTTTTTCGGGTTTTATTTCAGCTTTAGGGTCAAATAATGTGTTTTATATAAAAATAAATAATTTTTATAAATTTTTGTCTGTCAAATAATTTACGCCGCTTTGCCAACTTCGTATTATTTTGATTCATCGAACTAACTACTGTTCTCATCTGGAGTGTGATTTTTCAAAACGTTTTGGTCGATGTAACCTCCGACCTTCTTCAAGTGTATCTTGTCTTACTCGGAAATGTTTCTGTCGAACTCTGGAATTTTGACGGAATTTTGAGCGGAACCCTTTATTTACTTCACGGGGAAGTTCCATCCAAATTCCCGAGTTCGACAGAAACATTCTCGAGTTCGACAAGATACATCTGAAGAAGATCAGAGGTTACATTGACCAAAACATTGTGAAAATCACACTCAAGATGAGAACAGTAGTCCGATGAATCCAAATAATGCAAATAACCAATCCTCATCTCAAAAATTCAGAATCGTTAAAAAAAAAAAAAAACATATTGTAGTCCGTGCGTATTTCACAATGGGGGCCTCGCTCGTGTACGTCAGCTCAAACAAGATTATTTTTTTTTTTTTTTTACGTACACAAAAATATTTGAAAACCATTTATTGTATAAAAATGTATCAAAATATAATTTTAAAAACATTCTCTGCGAACGTCCTGGTACGTGCGCATGTCATATGCCCACATATAAATAAATATGATAAACTCGATTAAGGGAAGTTTAGACCCTGATAAAAAAAAAAAAAAAAAAAAAAACTTCTAACAAATCCGCCATCTCCAGCAGAATCTGTCACTGCTACTATTGCTGGTTTGCAATACCATGTTTTGTCCAAATTGACACTGCTCTGTGGCCGACAAACAATCTATTAGCCTGCAAAAAGTCTATTGTTTCACAGGGTTTCCGACGTCAACAATGCAATATTGCACAATGATGACGTTGCAATTAATGTGTACAATGCTGCTGTTTTACACACTGCCGTGGAATACCTATTGCACATATTTAGGAAATTTACATTCATATTAAGATAAAGTTTCACAGGAATTTTCCAAAAAGTATGAGTTATCATTCCCTGTTCTTTGACCTAGAAGCGCCACTTGGCGACAGATTAGTGAAACGCACAAAAAAAAAAAATGGCGCTGTCCATGTAATGCAGAAGTGCCATTTTTATGTTTTTATGTTTTTTTTTTTTTTTTGTTTTTTTTTTTTTTTTTTACAATTTAACCGAATTAAACAAAAGAACTATAGAAAAATTAGTGCTTATTCAGATTGGCACTTATGGTTGCAATTAAAAGTAAAGAAAATACAGAAAAATTTGTATGATGTATGTACCAGTCACAGAATGAAGATGAAATATACCAAAAATCACGTAATTTGATCAAGTAGCTTCTTCTTCTTCTTCTTCTTCTTCTTCTTTTTACATTTTATCCCGTGTCGAATAGGGTGAAAATGTAGCGACCATAGTAGAATCAAGGGCAGACAACCGACTTTTATTATTATCTATATATTAATATGATAGCGTGCGTGTTCTTTTGTGTCTCACGCTTACATCCGGGTCGTTTAATCGTTATGTACTTCCATTTCTTATCATAAATAATTTTACCAAGAATTCTTCATAAGTTTTGGTTACAGTTTCGATTATAGCTGAGAGCACTTAAGTTATCTATTTTATATAAATAATCTTATCAAGACTTCTTCATAAGTTTTGGTTTCGGTTTCGATTATGACTGAAGGAACTCAAGTTATATATATATACATACATATACTTTTTTCATAAGTTTTTATTTCGGTTTCGATTCAAGCTAATGCACCCAAGTCATATATATATATATATATATAGTTATGTCTCGGAAGTAGAGTGAAAAGCACATCTTATTTTTCTTTTATTAATATTATTGGAATCTTTTCTTTTTTCCTTGTACATATTTTT
The DNA here is from genome assembly GCF_053919585.1 of Euprymna scolopes. Classification (NCBI taxonomy): domain Eukaryota; kingdom Metazoa; phylum Mollusca; class Cephalopoda; order Sepiida; family Sepiolidae; genus Euprymna; species Euprymna scolopes. The sequence goes on from NC_136525.1 coordinate 42,007,468, forward strand.
GTGAATTATTCCATGGATTTCTGCCTTTGGATTATTATGGACCATCTTCTTCCAATTACGAGATTTCCTTGGATTTTACTTGTACAAATCGAAATTCTTTTAACTTTCTTGAAGTTTTACATTTGGATTTTACCGTCACTAGATTTTTTATCTTCCACCAGACTATCCATTCATGTGTAATCAACTTTTTCTTTACCATATTCCCTCTGCTTCACTTTTTTTGTTTTCAAGTAAGATCTTTGACTTACTTGTTGTTTCATCAAATACTTCTGCATACAAAATCTGATCCCGCATTTTGCTAATTCCTACCCTCTGATGAGAAGGAGAGTATTTCTTTGAAACTCTGCGGATTAAGGACTATCCATTTATCTAGTGTTTCCTTTTCAGATTAAATATGTTTTTAACTCATTTCAAAGTGTTTTTTAACATATTTTATTAACTGTTTGCTCATATATATATATATATATATATATATATATATATATATATATATAAATATATATAGTAGTGTTTTCGTCCGCCATGATTAAATCCAATGACAGAATAAAAGGAGGAGACAACTCAAAACGAAGTTGAGAGGTGAAAACTCTGGCTTACGTTCAATTCAGTTAAAATTAAATAGCTAAATATCGTAAATTTGGACTTTCTAAGTTTTAAATAAAACTACTTGATCTATTTATGTGATTTTTGGAATATGACATCTTTGTTCTGTAACGAGGTACGTACATCATAGAGACTTTTCTGTATTTTCTTTACTTTTAATTACCACCATAAGTGCCAATTTGAATAAGCACTGAAAAATCTTGGTCATACCAACTAAGGCCTTTCTTGTTAAAAGTTGATTTTTAGGTTTGGGCGGGTCTGTTTTGAACGAATATCACATTTTTAAAATTGTTGCAGACAAGTATTTTTTTTATGATATCAAGACATTTATTATCCAATGTATTCCCCATTGTCTTTACAGGTCGCTATGTTTGTTTTCGAGCGCGTGTAATCAATACATTTGATAATAAATGTCTTAATATCAAAAAAAAAAAAAAAATACTTGCCGGCAACAATTTTTAATTTGATATTCGTTTAAAACAGACACAAATAACCCCAAAAAGCAACCTTTAAAGGATAAGTCTTTAGTTGGTACTCTAGCGCACATTGACCCAAATCTTTTATGATGTACGTACCCGCTACAGAACGGAAATGTCATATTCTAAAAGTCACGTAAATTGACCAAGTAGTTTCATTTTTATAAAAAAAATCATTTTTAAACGATCTAAAACGATTAATGTGAAATCGGTAGCATTGCAAGACTGATCTCGCAAGTTTGAATTATTATCTGCCTTTGTTTTTTGTTTTTTTGGGTTTTTTTTTTTTTTTTCAAACTGGCAACCCGAGGCAGTCTTTTTTTGCTAAGTCATAAAATTTGATTTTTTTTTAAATTAAAAATAAAATTACTTGATTATTTATGTAATGTTTAGAATATGACATCTTCGTTCCATGACGGGTACATATTTTTCTGTATTTTTTTTTTTTTTTTTCTTTTTAATTAGGTTGAATTTTAAATAAGAACCTATATTTTTGTTTTTTTTTTTGTCTGTGTGCGGATTAGTTGATTTTGAAACACGCATTTTAGGGGAAAAATTATTACATACTTATGTGTCATGTCGAAATTAGTATGATTTCCAAAAATTGCGATAAACTGATTCAGTAGATGTCTTTGATCCAGTTTTTAAAAAAAAAAAAGATGAAAAAAGTTATCCATAATATCGATCAGACATTTTGTATTTTGAAATGGTAGCTTATCAAAAGGACCAACTGCAGTTACCTCCCTTGGATTTTGAGAACTTTCCTATATTAAAACATGTTACATTCGTCTATCACTGTTTCACAGTCAACTCTAAAATTGTCCACGTCTCTATTTCACAGTCAACTCTATAACTGTTCAACTGTAGTCGTTATCAACTCTGTCCAACTTCCATCTGCCGTCTAGCACATCTAGATGTCAACTGTCACTGTCCAACTTCCATCTGCTCTCTAGCTCATCTGTCTTGCTCTCTCAGGTCGCTGACCCCACCCTGGCTACCGGAAGCTGCCCTTCCCTGTTTTCTCAGTAGGTTTCTATTGTTATTGTTTGCTATTTCCTATCTATTGTCGATTGTAGGATATTTCTGATTTCTTTGTTTATTCTAAGCTATTTCCTACCTATTGTTGATAGCAGGATATTTTCGATTTCTTTGTTCATTCTAAGCTATTTCCTATCTATTGTTGATTGTAGGATATTTCTGATTTCTTTGTTCATTCTAAGTTATTTCCTATCTATTGTTGATTGTAGGATATTTCCGATTTCTTTATTCTAAGCTATTTCCTATCTATTGTTGATTGTAGGATATTTCCGATTTCTTTGTTTATTCTAAGCTATTTCCTATCTATTGTTGATAGCAGGATATTTCCGATTTCTTTGTTCATTCTAAGCTATTTCCTATCTATTGTTGATTGTAGGATATTTCTGATTTCTTTGTTCATTCTAAGCTATTTCCTATCTATTGTTGATTGTAGGATATTTCCGATTTCTTTGTTTATTCTAAGCTATTTCCTATCTATTGTTGATTGTAGGATATTTCCGATTTCTTTGTTTATTCTAAGCTATTTCCTATCTATTGTTGATTGTAGGATATTTCTGATTTCTTTGTTTATTATAAGCTATTTCCTATCTATTGTTGATTGTAGGATATTTCCGATTTCTTTGTTTATTCTAAGCTATTTCCTATCTATTGTTGATTGTAGGATATTTCCGATTTCTTTATTCTAAGCTATTTCCTATCTATTGTTGATTGTAGGATATTTCCGATTTCTTTGTTTATTCTAAGCTATTTCCTATCTATTGTTGATAGCAGGATATTTCCGATTTCTTTGTTCATTCTAAGCTATTTCCTATCTATTGTTGATTGTAGGATATTTCCGATTTCTTTGTTCATTCTAAGCTATTTCCTATCTATTGTTGATTGTAGGATATTTCTGATTTCTTTGTTCATTCTAAGCTATTTCCTATCTATTGTTGATTGTAGGATATTTCCGATTTCTTTGTTTATTCTAAGCTATTTCCTATCTATTGTTGATTGTAGGATATTTCTGATTTCTTTGTTTATTCTAAGCTATTTCCTATCTATTGTTGATTGTAGGATATTTCTGATTTCTTTGTTTATTCTAAGCTATTTCCTATCTATTGTTGATTGTAGGATATTTCTGATTTCTTTGTTCATTCTAAGCTATTTCCTATCTATTGTTGATTGTAGGATATTTCTGATTTCTTTGTTCATTCTAAGCTATTTCCTATCTATTGTTGATTGTAGGATATTTCTGATTTCTTTGTTCATTCTAAGCTATTTCCTATCTATTGTTGATTGTAGGATATTTCCGATTTCTTTGTTTATTCTAAGCTATTTCCTATCTATTGTTGATTGTAGGATATTTCCGATTTCTTTATTCTAAGCTATTTCCTATCTATTGTTGATTGTAGGATATTTCCGATTTCTTTGTTTATTCTAAGCTATTTCCTCTTCCTTTGTCTATTCCCCCCTTCTCGGCACTTAGTGGCTCAAATCCATCCCAGGGCCACTTTATAGTATCACAATACTGCTCCAGTAGATGCAATTCTTTACCTGTATAAGAGCCAAGTACATCCGAGAATGAAGTACTGTTGCCGCATCTGGGAAGGAGTTGCTAGAAGAACCTTATTCTGCCTTAACAGAGTTCAGAATAGACTTTATAGCCTAGTGGGGATTCCCTTTTCTCTTCCCTGCAACCTCTATCTCACAGAAGAGATGTTGCAAGCCTGTCTGCTTTATTGTTATTTTCATGGAAATTGCTCGTCTGAGCTCCTATCTATGGTCTCCCCTTGGCAAACTTTCATGAAAAACACTCGTTTAGCTGAAACCACTATCTATCTATCATTATACTAAATATCTGATTTAGCTTGTCACCATCAAAAATTTTAAGATCATGGGATCATTTCTAGCAAACTTTTACAAACTTAACAACTAAGATTGGAACGCTGTATGTTTTAGTTTTGATTCTAGCTGATGGCACCCAAGTTATATATAATTTTGAAATCACAACTATATATTGGGTACAATATCATAAGCAATGGAATATGAAATCTGTATACATAAAAATATCATATTTAAGCATATATTATGACCGGGCAATGATGGGCGGCCTTTAAGTAATATCTAAAATTTAAAAAAAAAATTTATTAATTTTTGAGGGGTCAACTGGGTCGGGTTTCATCTGGGGAGGTCGGTTTTTCAGCTATTTTCGAATGTTACCTATTATATAAAGCAGAGTTGAATTACCTACATTATTATTTTCAATACATTAAAACAAGAGAGAGGAATGGGCTGGGGAGAGGTGAAAGGGGAACGGGAAGAGGATGTGAAAAAGAAGTAGAGAAAAAGATTAAAGGACGGATTGAGAGAGGTAGTGAAAAATAGGAGTCTTAATATAAAGATGTTCCTATTTACTTGCCTCCCCATGGGGGCAGAGTTAGACACAAGGGCGATTTTTAATGTGGGAAAAATCCAGCTCCCCAAAAAGGGGCACTCTGGATAGGAACAAAAATAAAAAATTATCTCAATATAGGATTTCTCCTTCACTGAGTAAGGACAGAAAAATGAAGTGCAGCATCGGAACAGATACTACACTTTGTCCCTAGCCAAAAGGCCAAGAAATTGTTAGTCTATAGATGTTACACACATTAAAAAAAAATTTCTTTTTCTTTTTGGCCCCAGGCAGTGCCGGGTAATTCCCCCCACTCTTTATCTGTGCCTAAACCTAAACGTAGATTCCATGAATAAAGCTTCTTTGTTAGAACTGCACGCTTGTGGAATTGTCTTCTGTTTTCTTGCTTTCCGGCTGAGTACAATATGGTTGTCTTCAAGTCTAACGTAAATAAGTTCTTGATGAGCCGTTCCATATAAGTTAATAAATTTACCGAATTGATTACTATATTGTCCAATTTCTACTGTACACTCTTTAACCCTTATCCTTGAGTGGCTTCTTGGCCTTGATAATGTGATTCCTGTGTAAAAAATAATAATAATAATAATAATAATAATAATAATAATAATAAATAATTGTTTCTACAAAAATGTATTTATCTGAATTTAATTTAACTTTTTGCTGCACGTCTTTGGTAATGTGACGTACATATTTCCGGTGAAGAGGGAAATGTGATTGAGTCATTTGTGGGTCAAAAGGTCACCACTTCAAGTCCACCAAACAATCCCCCCTCCCCTCTCGAGTCGTCAAAGTCCACTTATATTGTTTTCGGTTAAGAGCAATTGGTTTATTTGCAAATAAATAAAAACATTTTTGCATGTCAAAAACTCAAATTAGAAATCTCTCTCTATTTTAACGTGTGCACTTTCTCGTTCTCTCTCTCTCTCTCTCTCTCTCTCTCTCCCCCCCTCTCTCTCTCACACGCACACATACATACACTCTACACACACACACACACACGCACACATATGCTAGCAAGGAGACTCGACATTGCTCAGAATCATTTGATTCAGAGCAATGTCGAGTGTCAATAAATGTTACACCCTCTCTCATACTTTCATTGTTATCGCGATTGATTGCCTGCTCTAGTTCGGGACCCACTGCGGTGCACCGGGAGGAAACTTCATCTGTCCACAATGCATTATTGTCTACATTAGATGGCAGATCCCTAACTAGAGCAGACAATCGATTTGATTAAAAAAAACCATCTATTTCAATGATTTTAGTGACAATAAAAGCATAGCAAGATGGATCATTTGTTGACCATCATTCAATCCCGGAGAACTTTCAGTCTCCCTGCTAGCATATATACAGGGTGTCCACAAAGTCTGACAACATAATGCAGCCAAACTTTATGGGAACCCGGTAGTTTATGTAACAACACTTTGTGGACACTCTGTAGATTATGTAGCCAAACTCTGTGGACACCTGTAGATTATACAGCCAGACTTTGTGGACACCTGTAGATTATGTAGCCAGACTTTGTGGGTACCCTGTAGATACTGCAGCTAGACTTTGTGGACACCCTGTATATATATATATATATATATATATATATATATGGCACAATCACATTGACACACCGCTTCTCACCAGATCACCGAAGTTAAGCAATGTTGAGCCTGGCCAGTACCAGATGGGTGACCATTAGGGAAGGCTAGGCGTTGTATGTACCGCACTGAGTCATAGAAATTTCCAGGTTGGTATCTGGAGGTGCTTTAATTTACTGGGAACGATGCAACCCGAGTCTTAGTTAGGACATGCATCTAGAAGGTAACTCTGATGTAAAAACCTGCATTGTACTGTGTGCTTTGTCTTGCGGCAGTCATCTGCATCGACAAAGGTTAGCAGTAATAGCAAAAAATGTGTTTGGTTCTACACAAAACCTTCACCATTATAAACAAATCATCTATATTGATTTCTGAACAACTTAGTTGTTTTGGTAGAACCTCATACATCGAAATCGATGAGAGAGTCCATTTTTATTTATATATATATATATATATATATATGCTTATATGTGTGTATATAAATGTTTGTATATGTTTATGTGTGTATATATATGTTTCTATATGCTTATGTGTGTATATATATGTTTGTATATGCCTATGTGTGCATATATATGTTTGTATATGCCTATGTGTGTATATATATATATGTGTGTTTGTATGTGCCTATGTGTATATATATATATGTTTGTATATGCTTATGTGTGTATATATGTTTGTATATGCTTATGTGTGTGTGTGTGTATATATACTAACATATATATATATATATATATATATGTGTGTGTGTGTGTGTGTGTGTGTTAGTATATTTGGGCAGCATTTTCTCCTTTATGCACGTTTCATTGAAAAGCAGACAACTCTTGTTTGTTTCTCTTACAATCCATTTTTTCTTTTTGATGAGCTAGTTTCCGAACATTCTGTTCGAGTGTAAAAAGAAATTTGCCGTATTCGCAAACGTTTTGCGACCTGTATAGGTCATCCTCAGATAAGTGATAAAAAATAATACAAAATAAAAAATGAAATCGTGAGTTGATTGGAAAGACAATTAAAATCATTTACAATACTTAAAATACTTAAAAGCATTTAAGCATACCATCCGTTTCGTATAGAGCCTGGTTAATAGTTGTTTGTTTTTAATACGGATTAACAAGGCATCAATAATCGGGAGGCATACATCACAGTGCGAGACAGCTAAAATGGCCGTGTTTTTTTATTAGTATGTCTCTGAATTCAGTCCTGGGGGTGTCGTGTGCTGTGAGGTGCTGATAAATGGAGCTATTCGGGAAGATAGGTGACATGTTAGTCGAAAAGAGATGCTGGTTCAAGTCATGCCAATGTACGTTTTATTTTTGGAGACACATTCTCCTGTGAGGCATTTAAAGATAGCATTTTTAGTTTTGAGCGTAGGGCTATTGTTTATTAATGATTGGCTTATTTTTAATTTTTCGTAATGTATAATAAATCTTATTTTAGAGTTTTTTTCCCCTGGTTGAAATATGTTTGTGTATGATATTTTTTATTATTTTTTCTGGTTACAATAAAATATGTTAATGTCGTCGCCGCCGCCGCCAGGGAATTAATGAAAAGGATATAAAAATTTGCATCCAAACTGCATGGTAAAATCGAAGTGAATGTCTTTGATAGTAGTGTTGTAAAATGATCCAAATTGTATTTTGAGTAATCCCCATCACGAGGTAATGGTCCAATGTAGGCATTTCCTTGGAGCAATTTCCTTTGTTTATATAATGTGTCCGGTAAAATTATATATATATATATATATATATATATATATATATATATATATATATATATATATATATATATATATCCAGTGGACCTGTTTATTAATAAACATATAAGTTGATATATTTAATATTTTTTATAATTATAGAACATGACCTTCAAATTCCACTCCAAAATAACTTCAAGTTGTTAATAAATTAAAATTAAAAATTAAATTAAAATTAAAACCGCTTTCAGTAGTCAGGCTATGCAAAAGGGGAGAAAACTGAACTGATCAGAAAAATGAAAAGAAAAGAAAAGAAAAAGCTAATAAGACAGCGGATATAAGAAAAGAAAAGATAAGATAAAGTAAAATAAATGCTGAATAGAGAGAAATAGAAGAAGAATAAGGAAAAAGAAAGATAATAATAATGAAAATATAGTGGGTGAAGAAGTATATATACATGTATATCTATAATATAAAGCTGGATGTGTGTGTGTGTGTGTGTCTGTGTGTGTGTGTGTGTGTGTGTGTGTGTGTCTGTGTGTGTGTGTGTGGTCACGAATAGGCTCCTATATGGTTGACTATTTTAAAAAACTGATTACATATAATGATCGAAGATGTATCGAGACACAGTAATGGGTATGTTTGATCTGGCATAATGATGATTCATTAAAATTGTGGGGTCCACAAAGTATGGAAATAAAAAATAAAAATAAAAACTTTTACAGGTGTTTTTAATATAGATGTACATAATAATACTTTGATAAGTATGTTTTAACTTAAATAGGGATGGTATAATAAAATTGTGGGGTTTGAGTTCGCGCCTGGCCTCCATAGAATGGAAATAGGCACTAACTTTAATAAAGACTTTTCATATCTATCTGTGTAAGTATACTTTGATAATTATGTTTCAGTTTGAAGAAATATGGTATGATAAAATTATGGGGTGTTCGTTCGCACCTGACCTCCATAGAATGGAAATATGTCACAAAGTTTAACTAGGTTTTTTAATATAGATCCACAGAATATTGTGATAAGTGTTTCAGTGTGAACAGGTATGGTATAATAAATTATGGGGTTTATCTATTTTATTTTTACTTTCATCATATTTTGCTTTGGTTTTGATACCCCAAATTCGAAGCTATCTCTTTACAACCCTTCCTTTTCATAACCTATCATACTTACAAAAATCAGAGTCCATTTTCTGTAGGCTGTTTTCTAACCCAGTCTACGACGGGTTCTTTTGCTAGTGTATATATATATATATATATATGGTGATTGTCACTTCTTGACAGAAGACCATCTTTCCCTTGCTTTATTGTTGATTACTCAATTATTTTCATGTATATTTGAAAATATATATATTTTTTTTATGTACACATATATACACATATACACACACACATATATACATTTTTTTTTTTTTACACAGTGGTCACCACTTATCAAGGCCCGGAAGCCACTCAGGGATAAGGGTTATTGCAAGTACATTACGTTAGTGTGGAGATTTGATGAAGTGTTTACTTAAGGGGGCGGTTCATTATGAATTTGTTAACGTTGGACTTGAACACATCCAAGTTGTAGTCAGGTGGGAAGCAGGCAGACGGAACAGAGTTCCACAGGCGTGCAGTTCTAAGAAAGAAGCTTTGTTCATGGAATCCACGTTTTGATTTAGGCATAGATAAAGAGTGGGGTAAATTTTTCACAGTGGATTCAGCTAGACGGGTGTTTTTCGTGAAAGATTGGCGAGGGGAGACCAGAGATTGGAGTTCAGACGAGCACCTGCCATGGAAATAACGATAAAACAAGGATAGGCTCGCAACGTCTCTTCTGTGGGAGAGAGGTTGCAGGGCAGAGAAAAGGGCATCCCCCACTAAGCCACGAAGTCTATTTTGTACTCTGTCAAGGCAGGATAGGCTGTTTTTAGCAGCTCCTGCCCAGATATGGTAGCAGTATTCCATCCTTGGACGTACTTGGCTTTTATATAAATAGAGAATTGCATCAGTAGTGAGATATCTTCTGGAGCGGTAGAAGGATCCCACCATCTTTCCAGCGACCTTGGCAACAGACTTGATGTACATGTTCCATTTCAGATCAGGAGTAAAGTTCAAACCCAGAAGCTTGTCAAAACACGGGGCCTCTCTCAGACGAGAGCCATCCATCACAATTGATGCCAGATGGGGATCAGAGCGTTGATGATGTAAGGATAGGAGTTTGGTTTTAGATGCATTAAAGGTAACCAGCCACGTCTTCTCCCACTGAACCACACGCTTGAGATCAGAGGAGAGAGAATCAGAGAGAACTTTGTCATTTACAGCCTTTGATGTGTTGCCGTAGATGGTCGTGTCATCAGCATAGATGTCAACGAATGATTTAAATATGTGTTTAGGGAGGTCATTGATGTAGATCAGGAAGAGAGTTGGGCCCAGGATTGACCCCTGAAGGACTCCAGCATTAATACTACAGGTCTCCGATTTTTGTCCATCGACCACTACTCTTATGAGCCTACCGGAGAGAAATGATTTAATGATTGAGAAAACATTTCCAGTTATACCGTAGCTGGAAATCTTGTCAAGTAGACCCTTATGCCATACCTTGTCGAAGGCTTTTGATATGTCAAAAGCAATTGCCCTAGAAAGGAAGCCTTTTTCAAGAGATTCACTAATCCTGTGAGATATAACCGGCAGCACATCTGCGGTAGATCTTGCAGAGCGGAAACCATATTATGTGTCACTAAGAAGATTGTTTCTGCTGAGGTGGTTGACTATTTCTCTATTTAATATGCATTCCAGCAACTTACTCATAACACACAGGAGACTTATTGGTCTGTACCGAGAGGGAGATGACTTATCACCTGAATTCTTAAATACAGGGCAAACTGATGAGGTCTTCCAGGGAGTCGGAAAGTACTTCTCCTTAAGGCTGCACTTTAACAGTTTCATAAGTATGGGAGCAAGTTCTGGTTGAAGCTTTTTTAACACTATAATTGGGATGCCGTCAGGGCCAGTTGCTTTACTGGAATCAAGGTTCTTGATTAGCTTGGCGACCTCATGCACGGATATTTGTATGTTACCTAGCGTGTTCTGTGTTATAGGAGGAAATATGGGGAGTTGATGGCCTTCGTCGCATACTGTATAAATTCGCTGCAAAGTTCTTTGCAAATAGTTTGGCCTTGTCTGATGCTGACGAGATGACTTCTGGTCCATTGATAAGGGTTGGTATAGAACGCACACTTCTGTTCAGGATCCTATTTGTTATTTGCCAAAATTGGTGGGAATCAAGGTGCTTATCAGCTACCTTGGATTTAACAGATTGGGCATATAGCTCTCTTGCATTTTTTATTACTCTTTTACAGTGGTTGCTGGCAGTCCTGAAAGCAGCTTTATGCATCTATTACGTTGGTAGCTATGGAAAAAGTGATTTCTGTGCGCGATAGCAGCAGCATATTCTGGGGAGAACCATGGCTGGCTGTTAGGTTTTTGTTGGAATTTTTTAGATGGTATGAATTGGTCTATGCCTACAGTTAACCATTCGATCAGATCTGATACTATAGAGGACACTTCCTTTTTAAGCATGGAGTGCAGAGGTAAATCAGATATGAATATACGGAAGCTATCCCAGTCAGCCATAGAGTATCGGTATACAGTACGGTGGAGGGGTACGTCTGGGGACTTATTACATTTCGTTTTTACCTTAACTGATACAACGGAGTGGTTGGAGGATCCTAGAGGAGAATGAACGGAACATGAACATAGCTCAGGGGAAGTTGAGAGAAAAAGGTCTAGGAGGCTTGCATATTGACTGGGTGTATCAGGCACACAAGTGGGTTTGTGAACAATCTGAGTGAGGTCATAAGCAATGGCAAAATCATGACAAAACCTCCCCTCATCATCTGTCTTATTTGAATGGGTCAGCCATTCCACGTTATGGACGTTGAAGTCACCACAGATGTGGATGTTAGCCGAGGGATGTGCAGACAGGATGTGGTCTATTTTCTCAGATATGCTCTTAAAGATAGTAACTCCGCTGTTGTGGGGCCGATAGAGGGCAAATATAAATGCAATGGTGTTAGCAAGTGCAACCCTGGAACACATATAGGGTAAATTAGGATCTTCTCTAGAAATATCCCTGCCACACGGGAAGCCATCTTTAATGTAGGCACATATTCCATGCCCATGGCGATCTTGGGGGTCAGATTTAACTGTTAAGTTAGAGTATCCGTTAATTATGAACTCATCTAGGGAAGTGGTCGGCCCTATTCCAGTTTCGCTTAGAAATAATATGTTCGGTTTCGTCTCCTGTAAATGGGTTTCAACCTCTGGAAGGTTGGAATGTAGACCCCTGATGTTGGAGAAGGAGACCTGGTAGTAGGGGTCTACGTTGGAAGATGGGGTTCTAGGTTTATTCGAGTTTTTATTCTGGAGATATTTCATGTTGAGGTTTTGGGATTTGTGGAACAGGTCGGCATACTTGGTTAGAGCAGTACAGATGTGGAGATGTGATCAAGAATACATCAATTCCTATTTTCTGTGCGAACGAAGGTGGCTCTTCAGACCAGCCCTGCTTTTACACAGTCTGTTGCAAAGGTCACACTTAAACTGAGATTGAGGGATGCCAACTGGTGCTGCTCTACTGTGGACGCTCATATGACGCTTTAGGCCTCCACTCGATTTACAGACCACAGAGCAAACAGAACATCTGTGCCCTGC
>NC_136525.1:42024964-42069964 GCF_053919585.1 Euprymna scolopes
CGCATAAATATGTTTCCAACAGCTCCCGTTTTTTTTTTTTTTTTTATCGCTAAATTAAATAGCTGAAATGAAAGGCTGTGTATTTTTACTTTGAACAATAAAATAACTGAAATGAAACGCTATGTGTGTAATTTCAATGAAAATTATTCGTCTGCTGCGCGTTCGTTTGAAGCGCCCTGATTGGCTGATAGAGTATCGTACCGCTCGCCATGTTCCGGCGTTTTCCGACGGATGTCGATCAACGCTCGGCTAAGATCGTGAAATCGGTGGGTAAAATACTGCAGGAGTACCGATTGTTTTTAGCGATGTGATATACTGGAGTGGGGATTTGGGAGATTATGCGTCTATTTTGTGAATTTTAATTTTCCTGCATATGTAGCCGGGTTTATAGTCTCCTATTATTTTATTAAGTTTTTAGTGTTGTTTGCAGTGACCATTCGTCTTCATTGGAATTTGGGTGACAACAAGCCTCCTCCGGATCCCCGTCCACTTCGCACCCATCCAGCAGAAGTCTGGTTAATGCTTTCTCTCCTTGATGTTTCCATCCTTCTTCATCCATCACATTTTTTTTATATTTATTTATATTTTTATTTTTTAGGGAAGAGGGTGTAGTTACAATTTTGCAGTTTCAGTTTTCTTGGTTCAACTTCGTGTTCCTTTCTATCTTTTGGCTTTACTTTTGTTGCAGCTTCCATATAATCCGTCAGCGTTTGTATCTCATGTGGGTTACTTTCCGTATGCGATTGTTTTCCTTAAAATTTCAATCTGTTGTATGGTCTCATTCTTCCTCTTGATTCCGATTTCTCCTTGTCTTTTTATCTATGCTTTTTAGGAATGTTCTGAGTGTCCCTTCAGTTCTGTACATTATTATTATTATTATTATTATTATTATTATTATTATTATTATTATTATTGTTATTATTATTGTTATTATTATTATTATTATTATTGTTATTATTATTATTATTATTGTTATTATTATTATTATTATTATTATTATTGTTATTATTATTATTATTATTGTTATTATTATTATTATTATTATTATTGTTATTATTATTATTATTGTTATTATTATTATTATTATTATTATTATTATTATTATTATTATTATTGTTATTATTATTATTATTATTGTTATTATTATTATTATTATTATTGTTGTTGTTGTTGTTGTTATTATTATTGTTATTATATGGCATAATCGCGTTGACACACCGGTTCTCGTCAGATCACCAAAGTTAAGCAACGTCGAGCCTGTTTAGTACCAGATGGGTGACCATTTGGAAATTCTAGACATTGTATGAGCTCTCCGCTTATCTCGGCATTTGTTTCCAGTCGTCCTGGCCACTGGTATTAAACAATGTCGATTAAGGAGAGGTGTGGTTGGAGATTGCGCACCTCCTGTCACAAAAATTTCACACGCAGGCACCCTTTCATGGGTATCCATAGTCTATCAAAGACTGAAGGAGCCCTTTTTTTTTTAATTATTATTATTATTGGCTCACAGTGAGCTTTCACACAGGTCATCAAAATCTCTCCTTGAAAACAGCCTGTGGTGTTCCCTGGAAGCTGAGTGACTAGAAGTCTCCCCAGATTTCCAGTATTCTCCACTTCTTTCGATAGTATTTGCAAATAAATTTGCATTATCACACCAGCTCCTTGCCATTGATTTCTCGTTGGCAGCATTTATTGGTCTTCACTGGAATTTGAGTGGCAATAAACCTCCCCAAGGTCCCAGTTCTCTTTGTACTTATCCAGCGGAGATCTGGGAAGTGCTCTCTCCTCGGTCTTTCCTTCCTCCTAGACTCTACTTGGCTGTTTGTTTGGTCTCTTTTTTGTTTGTTTTTTTTGGAGGGGGGCAGTGATATGGTAATGGGATGAGGGTGAGGTTAGAGAACTTATAGATATGTGGCTTCAATGTTCTTGGTTCTATGTGGCGTTTCATGTTTTGAAATTATTATTATTATTATTATTATTATTATTATTATTATTATTATTATTTTGTTTTTAGAGAGAAATTGGAATTTTATTTCTATTTATACAACTAGCGAGGGGTATCCAGCATTGCCCAGGTGTTTGGAGGTTGTGTGGTTTTGGGTAAATCAAAACTCCGGGTGTTTGTGTTGGGGGGTGGGGGGTGGGGTAAAAATAAAAAAAAAGTTTTGGTAGGTAAGTATGAAGGATCGAACCCGAACCCTTGAGTCGAAGTTGGAAATTAAAGTGTGAAAAAAAAGGTGCGACGTTAACCACTGGGCCACCACGAAATACTAACGGAAACACGTTTGAATTCATTTAATTATTTAGAATTGGCAGGTGCCAGTTTTAATGACTTAATGGGGCCAACTTTGACTGCGGGGTAGTATTTTATTTATTGCGGAAACACTTTCAGGTTAGTCGTGTCTATTCCATACAACGTTCTTAACATAAGGAGGTTAGGGGTGTCTATTCCGAAACCTGTTCTTATCATTAGGACGTTGGGGATTGGTCACTAACAACAACTGTAGTTTAATGTTTTATGAGAAAAGGGCATGCTTCAATCGGGCAATGCCAGTTAATGCGTCCTGTTAGTAATAAGAATTCTGCATTAATTAAAATATAATATTTATACATATTTTACAACTGGTCATTACAAGGTGGCCTGCTAGTATATATATATATATATATATATATATATATATATATATATATATATATATATATATATACTAGCAAGGAGACCCAACGTTGCCCAGGAATGATTGCGGATTGACGAATGTTTCACCCCTCCATATTTTATTGTCATTGAAATCAGTAAAATTCCCCATTTTTTAATCCTTCTCGCAGTTAGTTCACAAAACATTGTAGTCTACATTGCACTGTAGAGAACCTACTGTTGAGTTTATAAAATTAGTTTTCATATATGATGGCTGAAGAATGTAATGATCCCCTGGCGCAATCAGGTGGCTGCTGGCAGACCCTGGGTGTGGCAGTAGGACTTGGCACTGGCCAACAAGTCAAAAGAGACCCAGGTTTGGCTTCATAAGGAGTGCTACGACTTTGTACCCTTCTCTCACTTCCTCCCCTTCTCCCCCGATCTGAATTCGCGGTACTACTTCCTTTGGTCATTCATTGAGAACATCACCAACATGACCTCCCTCAACAACAAAGCCAACCTGATCGCTGCCATCTGTCTAGTATTCACCGAGCTTCCACTGGCGCTTGTGGAAAAGGCATACTCCTAGTTCTGGATCTGTATTGAGGCAGTGATTGAGGTTGAAGGCGACTACATTGCATAGATGTCAACTCTACTACATAATCAAGTTGCCTGAATTGATTTTTTTTTCAATAAAAGTTTTAGAATAAAGCTGTATTATTGTTTTCTTTTAGGGCGACAAATTCATCGTTCCAACCTATAATTCAATTTTTTTCAATGAAATGTTTTCTACAATTATTTAATGAATAATTTCTTTCTTTTTTTTTTTCTTTTTTTTCTTTTTCAGCCTCTGAAAATCTCTGGCAAACATGGGGTAGAATCGTGAATGAATGGGACAACTTTAAAAAGAAACCCAATAATGTCAAGGTAACGCCATCTTTGTTGTGTTTTTTTTTTTTTACTAATATTTTTGCTAATATTTTTTTTTTGCTAATTTTTTTGCTAATATTTTTTCTTTTTTGCTATTTTTTTTTTGTTAATTTTTTTTTTGCTAATATTTTTGCTAATATTTTTTTTTTTTGCTAATTTTATTTTTTTGCTAATTTTTTTTTTTTGCTAATTTTTTTGCTAATATTTTTTAAACCTTCTGTTTAATATGACAGTGGCATTCTGCATCTAGTCTGATGTACCGCAGCATTTGCTATGGCTATACACTTCAAAGCTGGAATTGGCTGTCCGGATGCTAGCCTTGGCAGGTGATAAGGAAACCTAGGTTTGCCCAGTTACCAGAGTCCTCCTCTTGGCATTGCAGAAAATGTCCAACGGAAAGGCAGGCCAATATGGTTGGAGACAGTGAAGTTGCAGAAGTTGCCAAAAAGATGTTGCAGTGCTTCACCATCCATTTATCAGGACTCCAAACCAGATTTTTTTTGTCAGGGGTTATACCCTTAGCCTTTGCCTTTCTCAAGGCATCTATAAGGCAGTGGAGCTATTTGCCCATAGCTGGTGAAGACTTTAAAATATTTCCAATTTGGACGAAAATAACGGAGATCCTCGTTGTACTTATGGTTATAACAAAATAAAAACAAAATACTTTAATGATTTTTTAAAAAGATGTTGGATGAAAGAAATGCAAATTCTGCAACGGTGAAAATTTAGAAAATATTTTTAATTTTGAAGGAAATAATGGAGACTAGTAAACATTAAACACAAAAAAATCTGCTGGGCACTTATGGCAAATCAAACAATTATCTAGGGGGAGATAACTAGCATTGATTAAGCAGAAATTTGCAAGAGTTAATTTAGAATGCTAGAGTAATCGATCAAACTATGAACCAATTTTTTAAATAAATAAAATAAATAACCACATTTCTATAAGAACCGAATGAAATTAGACAAAGCAGTTTATGAGAAGGAAACAAGCTAAAAATAAAACAACCCGGAAATTGAAAAAACAGTTTACAAAAAAAAAGACTAAAGAATAAACTGGAAAATAAATTAATAAACGTAATTATTCAGAATTGATGAGGAGGATGATGATGGTGGTGGTGGTGGTGAAGAAGCAACAACAACCACAACAACTGTAGAATTGCAAGATACGTTCCCCATCATTTTTTTCTGTGAGTGTTACCATGAATGGGCACCACACCAAATAAAGAGGGTCAAGGAGGATGGAAAGACCGAGGGGAGAAAGCACTAGCCAGGCTTCCACTGGCTAAGTGCAAAGAGGACTGAGACCTTGGTTGGTTGTTTTTGTTTTACGACATATCAACCCTTTTCAGATTATTTAATGCTGAATCCAGTAATTTTGAAGAAAAATTTTTTAATGGAATATATTTGTTTTGTTTTTTTCAAGTCGGTTTCTATTTAAACCCATAGTTGGGACCCTAACAGGTACTTCCAGTCCGGGTCAGAGTGGACCTGGGAGCAATGGCAATTAAAGGGTGGCTCCACACTTCTCAAAGTCCGCAAGCTGGGGCCTCACCATCGGATATAGTTTAAGGTCATATCCAGGACCTGGGACCTTGGGGTGGCTTATTGCCACCCAAATACCAGTGAAGACCAATGGTTGCCGCCAATGAGAAATCAGTGGTAAGCAGCTGTTACGATAACACAAATTTGCTTATTGAAAAAGGTGAAGAGTACTGGAAGTCTGGGGCGACTTGTTGTCACTCAGACTCCAGAGAACACCACAATCTTTGATGATGGCTTGTGTGATTACTCCTAGTGAGTAAATAATAATAAATAACTGCAACAGAAATAAAACAAAAAGATTGAAGAACACCACTGCATATCAAGAAAACTGAAGCCGTATAACTGTAAGTTACCCCCCCCAAAAAAAAAATTATTGTAGTGTCGGCATCAACTGGCACCACACCTAATAGTTGTGAAAGGTCAAGGAGGATATAAAGACCGAGGAGAGAAAGCACTAACAAGACCTCCACTGGATGAGAAAAAAAGAAGAAAAAGTTTCTTGTGAAAGTAACGAAGCTACTGACATGTATATAGCAACAGGAGCATCTCACATATGCAACTGACCAAGCCATGGTGCGAGGAGGAGAAAGGAAATAAAATCGGAGAGAAAAAAGAAGCATATAATGGCGACAGCGATATGGAAGCACATGCTGGGCAGAAGATAGACTTTTAATCATGAGGCAGCATGACAGGACTTTTAAGCACGTGTTGGTGTGATAGGAACTTTTAAAAAAGATGCAGGAGTTGTTAATGCTCTGAAATTTTTAAAAATTGTCAGACGACCATGTACCATGGGGCAAACGGCAGACATAGTAGCTGGCTGTAGCTGTGGACTGGGAAACTGTTAATTGACCCCAAGAGTAAAAGCAAGAATGTGCCCATATTTATCACTGGCTTAGAAAATTATGTGTCAGCGGTTTGGTGATGAAACGACCATTAATAAATACCTTTTCTTTTAACTGAAAAAAACTTGCATTAAACTTCTTTGCTTTGTTTCTTTGCAAGACTTTCATATACAATGTTGGTTCCGTGTTAAAATATAACCACCACGTTACATGAAATCAGTTGATGCGGTTCCCAGGCGTCTTAAAAAGGCAGTGTTGAATGCTAGCAGCCATACTGAATTCTAAATAAAACCTCGTGCTATCCGCTTTCCAATTATATTCATATCGCGTAAGAATTTTTATTTCAGTAATAAATTACAAGCATTTGATAATAGGGAGTTATTTTTAAATCACCCTCCCCCCCTCTCTCTCTCTCTTTATATATATATATATATATATATATATATATATATATATAAAATTTATATATATACTTTTCTTAAATTAACCCAGCCTTGACAGTCGAGTTTTAAATTTCTTCCATTTCTTTTTTCTACACACATCTTATCTTTCTTTTAATGATATTATTTGAACTGATTTCCTTATCCTAGTACCCATTTGTGAATTATTCCACGGATTTCTGCCTTTTGGATTACTTTGGACCATCTTCCAATTACACGATTCCCTTGGATTTTACTTGTGGAAATGGAAATTTAACCAACTTTTTTGGATTTTACCGTTATTGGATATTTTACCCTTCACCAGACTATCCATTCACCTGAAATCACTTTTTTCTTCACCCTATTCCCTCTGCTTCACTTTTTGTTACCAAGTAAGATCTATGACTTACTTGTAGTTTCATTAAATACTTTTGCAAGCAAAATCCGATCCCGCATTTTACTAAATCCTACCCTTTGATGAAAAGGAAAGTATTTCTTTGAAACTCCACAGATTAAGGACTATCCACTTATTTAGTGCTTCCTTTTTAAAATTAAATATGTTTTCAACTCTTTTTCAAAGTGTTCTTTAACATGTTTTACTTGTTCTTATATATATATATATATATATATATATATATATATATATATATATATATAATGTATATGCTTTGAATAGATTTTTAACAGCCTTTAAATTGACTAAAGGTCAATCCACTGTAATGAAACCATGGTATGTCTCTGAAATATGTAACATAATGTAAATCTATCTCAACTCTTATATTCAAGAAACTGTGTGTGTGTGTGTATGTGTGTGTGTGTGTGGTACTTGATGTGTCTGGAGGAGTTCTTATGTAGGTTTTGTACCAGAATGCGTCCGATAAGTATCGAAAGTCAAGAATTGAAAAAATCCGATAAAGAAGGATGTTCGATTTTGACCAAAGTTAACATTTTTATACAACCTAACATCACAAGGGCGTTTTATAAGTTTTATTACTGCACAAGCAGAAAGACCTAGCCTATTAAATCAATGATAGACCATTTTATAAGACAGTGGTGCGTTTAAAATGAATGTTTCTTTTTAGAGCATAATTGAACCATGATACTTGACTTTTGTACGTTTGATTGAAGTGATTATGTATAAATAATTTCATCAAATCAAAATTGGTTCTTTGGCAAGACAGGGGCGCGTTCAAAATGAATGTTTCTGTTTAGAGTGCAATTGAATCATGATACTTTTCATATGTTAAGTGAAGCCGTTATTTATAGGTAATTGTATAAAATCAACAGTAGGTTCTCTACAGTGCAATGTAAAATACAATGTATTGTAAACTGAGCCATTGCAGGGAAGCATATAAAGTTTCCTCCCGGTACACTGTGAGAGTGTGGTCCCTAACAAGAGCAGGCAATCAATTTCATTCAAAAATGGTTGATTTCATCGATTTTGATGACAATAAAAATATGGTGCGGTGGAGCATTTGTTGATTTTCATTCAACCATGGACAATTTCGGATCTCCCTGCTCGTATAAAATATATATTCAATTTTCGTTTAAAATTCAATGTATTTGGGAAATAATTAGTTCAAGGCTAATTAGGGCCATTTAAAAGCAAGTTATAAAAGAAGGTAGGGGATTATATACACCCTCCAAAATCAACAGCATTACATCATACATGCTAGCATGATTTAAAGAAGTTCCCAAGTCGAGAAGGGAGCTTATATAGTTATCAATAGACAGACTGTTTTGCTGTATCATAGCACTTCAGTGCAGCTAGACTCACACCTTTCCTCTGCCAGGGATCGAACCTTCCACTATATATATATATATATATATATATATATATATATATATATATATATATATAGAGAGAGAGAGAGAGAGAGAGAGAGAGAGAAAGAGAGAGAGAGAGTTTCGACGGTAATTCTTGGCCTGAAGACGTAATCTCCCAATGCGGGTGATTACAGAAACATGTATGCACATATGTAGCCATTAATGTTTGTATAAATAAATTTTATATATATATATATATATATATATATATATATATATATATATATATACAGTGATGATCATATTTATTGGCACGGTAAAATAAAAGTTAAATTTTGTCTAATAAATTCTAAAAAAGGGATTAAATTAAAGAAAATAACAAAGTATATTATGTATTTTTAACTGGCCTTTCCGATGCAGCAATCGGATTTTAGAAAAAATAAATAACAAAGGAACAACAAACATAATTGCAAAAAACCCTTGTTCAAAATTATTGGCACGGCTTTGTTTTTCTTTTAGTATCAGTATAATATCAATCAATTTCCGGTTTACGTGCTTTCTGAACTTTTTTATAGCCATATTATGCTTGTTTAACGCTAATTCAGTGAATAATTTTTTTCAGATAATTTTTAGATAGCGATTTATTTAAACTATTATAAGTGACTAAATTATAATTTTCAATCGCCATGGTTAAAACTAAGGAACACAGCGAAGACGTCAGGAAGCTTGTTGTAGCATGCCATACCAATGGGGAGGGCTATGATAAGATTTCAAAGAAGCTAAACCTTCCCAAATCCACTGTTAGAGCCATAATAAACAAGTTCAAATCGCAAGGCCACGTTATGAGTTTAGAGGGTAGAGGGAGAAAAGGATTCTTTCCCCAAGAGATGAACGGAAAATTGTTCGACAAGTAAAACAAAACCCAAGGATCTCTGTTGGGGAGATTGTTGATGAACAGAGCACCTCTGGAGTGAATGTATCTCGACATACAGTTGGTAGAGTTTTGAAGAGAGCTGGTTTAAAAGCATGTCGTCCGAGAAAGACTCCCTTATTGAAGCCTATGCACCTGAAAGCAAGGCTAGCCTTTGCAAAACGTCATATTGATAAAGATGTTGCATTCTGGAAACGTGTTCTATGGACTGACGAAACGAAAATAGAGTTATTTGGCCATAATAAAGTGTCTTATATTTACAGAAAATCTGGCGAAGCTTTCCTGCCTAAGAACACCATACCCACAGTGAAGCACGGTGGAGGCAGTTTGATGTTTTGGGGATCCTTTGCTGCCTCTGGACCAGGGCGACTTGTTAAGGTCACGGGTAGCATAAAAAAGGAAGATTATGTTAAAATATTGGATGAAAACCTGAAAGACTCTGCTAAAGAGCTCTCACTTGGTCGTCGTTGGTGGTTCATGCAAGATAATGACCCAAAGCATTCGGCTAAACTGACTAAGAAATGGCTTGAGGACAATCATATTAATGTTTTGGAGTGGCCATCACAAAGCCCAGACCTTAATCCAATTGAAAATTTATGGAGAACATTAAAATTGAGGGTAATGCAAAGGAAGCCTAAGAATCTTATTCAATTGGAGGATTATTGTCAGGAAGAGTGGGCTAAAATTACTACTGAAGAGTGCAACAACTTGGTTGTAAACTATGAAAAGCGACTGAGGAAGGTAATCAAGGCCAAAGGCTATACAATTGATTATTAAATAAATCGTGCCAATAATTTTGAACAAGGGTTTTTTGCAATTATGTTTGTTGTTCCTTTGTTATTTATTTTTTCTAAAATCCGATTGCTGCATCGGAAAGGCCAGTTAAAAATACATAATATACTTTGTTATTTTCTTTAATTTAATCCCTTTTTTAGAATTTATTAGACAAAATTTAACTTTTATTTTACCGTGCCAATAAATATGATCATCACTGTATATATATATATATATATATATATATATATATATATATGTGTGTTATTTGTTTTGGTTTTTGCGATACGTTTTGAATGAATTCAATTATTTACGAAAGTACATTTTTACCTAAATGCGAGTTGGGAATAATTTTCCCTTTAACCAATTTGGTATGCCCATATTGGGAGCGGCATACATATTGTTTTTAAAATATAATTTTTAAAATATAATTATCCACTGACACGTGTTTCATTGTCTACGACTCATCAGAGTCTGAATCTAGCGAGATTCGATATATATATATATATATATATATATATTTCTGTGGAAATATACTTTATTTCCTTATAATATATACCAATCCTTATTTAAGAAGCTCAATGTAATCACAGGGCAAGATAATGAATGAATGACAAGAGTCTATATTCCAAAGTTCATGATGTTGACCATCTTACAATTTATTCCTTTAATTCAGTTGATATTTACAATTTTTGACATTATCTGTTTCATAGCACAAAATCAATCACTTAATTATTATATCAATCAGTGAATCTATTTTGCCCTTAACTCATCAGGAGAAATAGCAACAATCAATTCATCAAAAGGAGATAAAATGCGTTTGATCAAAAATCCAAAAATTGGAAGAGAAACTATGTATATATATATATATATATATATATATATATATATATATATATATATATATATATGGTTTGAATGGATTTTTAATTTGTAAAAAGGTCAACCCATGCCAATGAAACCATGGTACGTCTTTGAAATATATAGCATATAGTAAATATATAAGTTCTTGTATTTGTAAAATGATGAGCAAATGTAAAAGAAAGTTATGAAGGTAGGTTGTTATATACAGGTGCAGTCATCCACAGATCAACAGCACCACCTCGTACATGCTGGCATGATTTAAAAAAAAAGCTCCCCAGTCACAAAGAAATATGATAAATCACAAAGGCCTTCCAGGAAAAGATCCCACCTTAACGCTAGCAGTACAGTATGATTTATGCCCACCAACTCTGGTGAAAGGCTACTGCCACTCTTTTTTGCCTGAATACCAGGGGAAACTTGGAATGTATAAGGTTTAAAGGGTAGGGCCCACATATGGTTTGCATTATTTCTTTTTTTCTTTGCAAAGAAGAAACTGTTTCGTTTTAAATAGTCTCTCATTTTTCACTGTGTATATGTGGCATGGTCGTTGGTTTTGGTAGAGACCAATTGGACGACAATAGCATCTTCGTGTAAGTCAAGAACTACATCAACATATAATATGAATCAGAGCATAATTGTTATGGTTTTAGTGAAGGAATAAAGTGAAGGATATATATATATATATGATGCTCTTTGTGTAAACAAATCGAGCTTAGGTATTTCGCACGATGTCAAAACATCATTAAACTCACAACTTGCACAGCAGCCGCCGATAGCGTAATGGTTGGAGCCTTGACTGTTGTACAGGCGGTCGGGTTTCAATCCTGTCTAGCCGCACTGATGAGCTGTGAAACAGCGAAACAGTACTGTATATGGATGACTATATATATATATATATATAATGTGTGTATATATATATATAATGTATATATATATATAATGTGTGTGTATATATATATATATATAATGTATTTATATATAATGTGTGTATATATATATATAATGTATATATATATATATATATACACATTATATATATATATATATATAATGTGTATATATATATATATATATATATATATATATATATATATATATATATAATGTGTATATATATATAATTTTTTTTTACTATAATAATTATATACCTACAGACCAGACACTAGTGTTTCATCCTTTCGGGAATCTTCAGTGCAGGGTGTCACGATTAACACCAGTCGACAGATTTGAACTCGGCAACACGAGCCATCTCTGGCTCGATTAGCAAAGACTGTATCCATTCGGCTACCATTAACCGCATGAAATAACGTTGAATTTAAACATTTTAAT
Organism: Euprymna scolopes; assembly: GCF_053919585.1. NCBI lineage: Eukaryota > Metazoa > Mollusca > Cephalopoda > Sepiida > Sepiolidae > Euprymna > Euprymna scolopes. The sequence goes on from NC_136525.1 coordinate 42,037,004, forward strand.
TTTAAATATTCTTTACCTCAGCCAGACAGTGATCTTATCGTTATACGATGATCTATGCATAAGAGCTAAATTAGCCGACTTAATTCAACTGAAAGTGCTCAACGATAACAAACGAGTTTCTTAAAGGGGCTGTCATAATTATTTTTTTACTATAATAATTAAATACCTACAAACACTTATATATATAATGTGTGTGTGTGTGTATATGTTTCCATTTCCTGTTCAAGACAGATGAGATAGATCGGCTGAAGGGAGTTTAAGTGGTTCTCTGTTATCAGGTTTGAAACTGAGAGTACTCATGGCTTATCTTATCTGAACTTCTGAAAATAAAAATATAAATATTACACTCTTATTTTCAAAATTTTTTCCTTATAATAGAACACTGCTGGAATTCTTTTTTCCCTAAAACATAACTAATATGCAATATGTTGAGCAGACGACGCTGAGGTTGGATTCCTGCAAAAATTACAGATTTGTCAGGATATTTTTCACAATCAGGCGTTTTAAATAATACATAGTCACACTCACTATTTCATCTGAAAATCCTAGATATATATTAAGTCCTAAGAGATTTTCTTTTTGCAAGCAAAAAGAAAATCTTTTAGGACTTAATGTGGTTTTTATTTGATTCTTTCCCTACTTATTTTTCCCCTTCGCTTTTTTTCTTTCATTTCATATATTTTTTTAATGGTAATTATTCATCAATTTAGCTTTTTTTTTGGGGGGGGGAGGAATGAATACGATCAGCTAGCTTTTTTAATTTTAATTTTTTTTTTTCATTATGATTTTAAAAACTGGATCTTTAATTAGCAATTATAAAATTTTGGACATTCCTATTTTGAAAATAAATAAATAATTGTTATAATTCTTTTTCTATCCTTTGCAAATGATTCAAACTTAAGTATGTTATTATGGATGATAACGACTAACAGTTGTCAAAATTTCAGCTTTTCACAGTTGTTATTTCTAACAAATATTAGGTTTTAAATTTTTGTCCCTTAGTTTTGGACGCTACAGGGTGTGTGTGTATATATGTGAAGGCAACCTTTCTAGGAAAAGCAAATCTCTGATTTAAAAAACCATAAAGCGGGAGACTAGTACCCACATTAAGCTGGTCTACAGTTTAACTTGTTGCTGGCAATCTTACTCTTACTTGGTGCTAGATCTCAACATTTTGAACCGAAAGAGAGACTTAGCTGTCGTACAAAGCTAAGACTCTGTAACATCATCTGTGTATAGATTCTCCCTCAGGCATTTGTCTATAAAAATGGTCCTGTGGCAATGGAAAAGTTGTGACGCGTGGAGGCTTGAAATGCTGGAAGCATGTAATAATTGATCTCAATGACCGTCTCCAGTGCCATGCCTGCTTGAGCGTGTGAATTTACCGATAGGACTAAAAAAAAAAAAGTCATTTTTGGGCTCATGGACTTTAAGTGTCTGAGGGAGTGGCACTCGTCTGACAAGACGTTGCAATCATCATATATATATATATATATATATATATATATATATATATATATATATACTGGCAGAACGTTGCATGGTTATAAAATATGCATAATATTATATTTTAATTTTTTATTTATGATTATAGAGCTAACTCTATTGATTAATGGTTTAAAAAAAATGTCTTGGGTACCATTTATTTAATTTTTTTACATAGGGGTCACCACTTATCAAGGCCTGGAGGCCACCCGAGGATAAGGATTATTGAGTGTACAGTAGTCAGTGGGATAATTTCGTAGTAATCGTTAGTAGTAGAAATTTGGTAAATTGGATTATTTAAGGGACGGTTCATCAAGAATTTGTTTACATTGGACTTGAAGACAACCAAATTGTACCTATTTACTATGCCTCCCCACGGGACAGAGTTAGACACCAGGGTCGTTTTTTAACGTGGAGAAAGGGTACAAAAATAAAAATTGTCTCAGTCGTGAAGGATTACTCCTCCACCGAAAGAGAACAAGAAATGGAAGTGCAGCATCTGAAGAACAGATGGTATTTATTTGCTCCCCCACCGAGCAAATTAGGCACAAGGCCAATTTTTAATGTGAGGAGTGAAGGGAGGGGGAAGGGAAAGGGGGGACCAGCTCCCGAGAGGTGGGAAACGGGAGCCGGCTAAAGGTCAGGCATGTGGGGCCGCTCCTACATCCGGTCCTTGCCAGTCACAGCTAGTCATAGCTTGCAGCATCTGCCGGAACAGATGGTATTTATTTGCTCCCCCACCGAGCAAATTAGGCACAAGGCCAATTTTTAATGTGAGGAGTGAAGGGAGGGGGGAGGGAAAGGGGGGACCAGCTCCCGAGAGGTGGGAAATGGGAGCTGGTTAAAGGTCAGGCATGTGGGGTTGCCCCCACATCTGGTCTTTGCTAGTCATAGCTAGTCATAGCTTGCAGTATCTGCCGGAACAGATACTACACCTTGATCCCGGCCAAAAGGCCGGGCGGACCTTCTGAGCATCTGAAGAACAGATGGTATTTATTTGCTCCCCCACCGAGCAAATTAGGCACAAGGCTGATTTTTAAAGTGAGGAGTGAAGGGGAAATGGGGACCAACTCCCCGGGGAGTAGGGGAGCTGGATAGTGACAATTGGTATGAAGGGTTGCCCCTACATTGACCAAGGTCTTATATGTGGAGTTTCCCCCACATATGGTCTTTGCTTGCAGTATCTGCCGGAACAGATACTACACTTTGATTTTGACCAAAAGGCCAACCAAATTGTAGTCAGCTGGAAAACATCTGCTAGAATTAAAACTGCAACGTTTTACGCTCCAACTTTAGTCATTATTTATCTTCCGAGTATTGTTACTGTTTGAGCTACCGCCAGATGGATATGGAAGGTTAAAAATTAACGACTTTGAAGTTATAAATGTTTAATGTTGAATACCAGAGGAAACTCGTAATGTATGAGGTTTAAAGAGCAGGGCCACATATGGTTTGCCTTATTTCGGGGTTTTTTCTTTGCAGAAAATAGCGAAGAACAACAAACTGTTTCTCATTTTTCACTATGTATATGTGGCTTTGATAGAAGCCATTTTGGATGACAATAACATGTTTGTGTTTAGCCAAGAACCACTCTGACATTTAATATGAATTGGGGCATAAATGTTATGGTTTTTGCAAACAAATAAAATTAAAGATATATATATATATATATATATATATATATATAGAGAGAGAGAGAGAGATACACACATCTATATTTTTATAAAGTAATAGGGTTCGTGTGTTTCTGTCTGTGTGTACAGCTCTACATCATCAAAGAAATATAAAGGAGGTAAGAGGGTAGATCTCTCCTGGTAGAGAAACATTAGAACCCATTTTAGGATGTTTCTGTTATAGGAGACATAAGAATCAATGCCTAATTTCTCTATATATACTAGTCTACAAACCACCCCCATATCGAATGACTTATGCTCATTTGCATATCACATTATATTAAATCTCTTTAACTAATTACCTCGACCTTATTACATATTGGAAATATTCTAATCATTTCAACTGTACTATTTACAAAATCTATTTAACATTTAATTATTTAATATATTTTCATTTAATTTTATATTCGATTTATTTCACTTTACGTATATTATCAAAACAATTCATTGGCGAGCAAAGCTTTATGTTTTGGGATTGTATTGAAAATGTAATGGAAATTTCAATTTCGTTCCGTTTTAATCTTTTATATTTTACTTAAACAAAAACAAATATTTTAAAATAAAACTTTATTAAAAAATAAATAATTTTATTTTTAAATGAAAAAAATCAATTTAGTAAAATAATTGTATTAAACACCCCCAGCCTTGTCAGCAAACCTGTAAACCTATAAAAGTTAACATTTCGAATGTAAACAGTGATTTTTCGATTTTGTTAGCGCTTGCCGCAATTAAACACAATTAAAACGGAACTAACTTTATTTCCATTCTATTTTTTAAACAACCCCCAAAACATAACGCTCTCTTCCAGTTATAGCCAATTTTTTTTTAATTAAATAAAACAGGTCAAAATAAACAGATAAGCGCATTTTCTTTTACATTTTTCTTACAAGCATTGTCATTTAACCAACTGCAGGATACCGTTACTTTTGTGGGGTTGTTTTGAAAATGGCACGGATATTATAATTTCGTTCCAATTTAATCTTTCTGGTCGAGCCTATTTCGAAAGCCTGTTTATCATAGATTTGAACTACAAATAATTTATTACATTTTGATTATTACTATCTTAAGACTTAAAGCTTATATTTATTTCATTTTTCTATTTATATATTGAATTAGTTATTTCCAGTCTTATTTAAACTTAGTGCTTTCTTTAAACCGGATGAACCTTTTATAAAAATATGAGTTTAACGTAAAGAACACGAACAAGGTTTTATTCAACTGAATTCCTTCCAGTTTACTAACAAAATATATAAATTTAAAAGAGATATAAATAATAAAATAAAAAGGTTATGTAATTTAAAAGAAATACACGTACTCACAAAAGCAGAACTTTTTTTTACACATTTTTTTCTTTAAAACCATAACAATGAGACTAACAATTACCTAGATCTTAGTAATTATTTGTTTTAATAGAACTGTTTTAATTGTACTGTTTACTTAGTTAACCTAAGTTGGTATTACATTTATTTTACATTTACTTTTTTTTTTAATTATTACTTTTAGACTGTGACGTTTACACCCGGAAGTAATGAGTCACACGTAGGTCGCTTTTATTCATTCCTTTTGGTCAAGATCAAAGTGTAGTATCTGTTCTTCAGATGCTGCACTTCATTTTCTTGTTCTCTTTCGGTGGAGGAGAAATCCTTCACGACTGAGACAATTTTTATTTTTGTACCTTTTCTCCACGTTAAAAAACGACCCTGGTGTCTAACTCTGTCCCGTGGGGAGGCATAGTAAATAGGTACAATATAATTGTTTATAATTGTACTATTCAGAAATATTATTTATAGTTCGTCCATTTCAGTTAGTATACATTTCCTTTACGCTTAATTAATTTACAATCATTAATATCGTTAAACAATTCCGTTTAAAACCGAAATTATGCCACCCAAACGAAGTAGAAACGAAAGTGAGGAAGAAAGAATGGAAAGATTGGAAGCTAATAGACTAAGAGTTGCTGCAATTCGCTCCAATGAAAACAATTCAGATAGAGAAAGACGTCTAGAACTTAACAGGATACGTCAAAGAGAAAGGAGAGCAAGACTGTCAGATTTGGAAAGAGAAACCCAACGTGAAGCTGACAGAACTAGACATGCTGTAAGGCGGTTAAATTCATCACAAGATGAAATTCAAGAAAGGCAAAGATATGCACTGGAAAGAGAAGCAATATTACGATCGAATGAATTATATGAGGTAAGTAGACGTACACAAGGTCAGTTGAGAGTGGCTCAACGACATCAGAATGAATCGGAAACCCAACGAAGCTTTCGCCTATACCAAGGGCAACAACGAGAGGCTGCATGGAGAGAGAGTATGACTTTGCCCCAGCAATTGACAGAAAACGAGGCAGCTAGACAACGAATGACTGCTTTGAGACACCATGAAATAGAACACTGCAATAGAAAAGGATTGCTCTACAACAAAAATGACTCTCTCACTACAGCTGATATAGGAAAAATGGACAAAGTATGTCAACATTGCTCAGCTGTAAAATTTAAAGGAGAAACCCCTGGTTGTTGTTGTTCTTCTGGCAAAGTTGTGCTTGATAGCTTTCCACCACTGCCTCAGTTGCTTCAAGATTTGCTCTCCGGCAATGGTCCCATCTCTAAAGATTTTCTGCAAAATCTACGCAGTTATAACAATTGTTTTGCAATGACATCATTTGGTCACAAAATTGCGGCAGTACATGGGTGGAATCCTTCTTTTAGAATTCGAGGCCAGGTTTGCCACCAGATTGGGAGTCTTTTACCACCTGAAGATGAAACAGCAAAGTTTATTCAAGTCTACTTCTTGGATAGTCTGGAAGAGGAACTACATAATCGGGGACGTGACAGTAGACTCAATAGAGACATTCTCCAAAGTCTGACTGAATTTTTACATGAGAACAACAGCTTTATTTGTCAGCTGAAAACAACAAAGGAGAGGATTGAAGAAGAACACTTGGTAGAACATAAAGTTGTCATAAGGGAAGACCGAAGGCCGCAAGAAGAGCATCCACGGCGATTCAATGCTCCAACAACAACGTATGAGATTGGAATATTGATGGAGAATGAACCAACAGCTAACCGGGATATTGTCTTGCGTTTTAGAAATGATACATTAAAATGGATCTCCGAACTACATCCCCTCTACGATACTTTAATGTACCCGTTAATGTACCCCTATGGTTCTCCATCTTACAACATCTACATGAAGGCATCCAATGGGCGAAAAGTTACCCAACAGCAATTTTATTCGTACCATTTAATGACTCGGCCTGGAAACTATTTTCTCTGGTACCGAAGGCTATTTCAACAATGGCTGGTGGATGTGTACTGCAAGATTGAAACAGAACATTTACAGTTCCTGAGGCGTGAGCAACAGACCCTGAGAGCTGACAATTATAGCAACTTGAGAGATTCAATTCTTAGAGAGGATGGGAATCCAGAACAGTTTGGTCAACGAGTTGTACTTCCGGCAACTTATACAGGAGGCCCTCGATACATGTTTGAGCGTCAAAGTGATGCCATGGCATATGTTCGGCGAATGGGCCGAGCCGACCTCTTCATCATGTTCACAACAAATCCAAAGTGGACAGAAATTACAGAAAATTGTCTTCAAGGGCAAGACCCTCAGGATCGTCCAGATATTGTTGCCAGGGTTTTCAGGCAGAAGCTAAAAAAGTTACTTGAATTTATTAAAAAGGGAGGATTTGGCAGGTTGAGGGCTTTCCTGTACAATATTGAATATCAAAAAAGAGGACTGCCGCATGCACACATCCTCACCTGGCAGGCCCCAGAGGACAAACTTCTACCAGAAAAAATGGATCTCTGCATATCTGCAGAGATCCCTGACAAAGAGGAAGATCCTGATCTTCATGCTAAAGTGATGGCACATATGGTGCATGGACCTTGTGGACCATTTAATCCAAATTGTCCATGTATGATTGACAACAAATGTTCCAAAAAATACCCAAAAGAATTTCTTCAGTGTACCAAGCAAGGCCAAGACTCTTACCCCAAGTACAGGCGAAGAAAACCAGAAGATGGAGGCCAGACTGGTACAATAAGGATGAAGAGAAATGGTCGGTATGTTAATCAAGAAATAACAAACCAGTGGATTGTTCCGTACAACAAGGTCCTCCTTCAGCAGTTCAACGCTCACATTAACGTAGAAATTTGCAGCTCGATCCAAAGCATCAAATATGTCCTCAAATACGTGAATAAAGGATGTGATCAAGCAGTGTTTGAACTACAAAGAACTGATGGAGCAGCTAACCAACAAGGCCAAGTACAAAGTCACATTGTGGATGAGATCCAGCAGTTCCAGAATGCAAGGTATGTCGGCAGTTCAGAGGCAGCCTGGAGGATATTGGAACATCCCATCCATGAACATTTCCCCCCAATTGTACAACTTTCTGTTCATCTTGAAAATGGGCAGCGTGTCATGTTCTCAGCTGATACTGCTCTGGAACGAGCCCAAGGTCCACCGCCTGCCACAACTTTGACAGCATTTTTTCAACTCTGCCATGAGGATGTCTTTGCAAGGGGTCTCAAATACGTAGAAGTCCCTGAGTTTTACACTTGGAACAAATCGACAAAGAAATGGATGAGAAGAATGCGTGGGGTACAAGTTGAAGGTACTGAAAATGATGATGTATGGAAGGCACCATGCATTGGGAGAATCTACACGATTAGTCCAAAAGCAGGGGAGTGTTATTTCTTATGCCTGTTGCTCAATGAGGTTGCTGGTCCAACTTCATTTCAAAATTTGCGAGCATACAATGGTCAGGTGTTTGAAACATACAGAGCAGCGTGCCTTGCTCGAGGCCTTCTAGAAAATGACCATCACTTGCATCAAGCAGTAGGAGAGGCAAGTGCCACTCAATCACCTTCAAATTTGCGAAGCCTATTTGTGATAATTTTAACAGCCTGTGAGCCAAGAAATCCTCTTGAGATCTGGATGGCTTTTCGTGATGTAATATCTGAAGACATTCTTCACAGATACAGGCAAGAAGTTAACAATCCAGAAGCAGATTTTAATGAGGACATCTACAATAAAACTCTTTGTCTAATTGAAGAAAAAGTTCTCCTTATGTGCGGTCAACCATTGGCAAGCTATGGATTACCTGCACCAATGCAAGGGAGAGATGAAAGACTCGCGAGAGAGTATCAACGTGAAGTTACTTATAATCTTGAAGAACTTCCCTACAAGCAGAAAATATGCAAGAAAAACTGACCGATTCTCAAAGAGAAGTTTACAATTCATTCATGGCAATGTTGGAAGCACAAGGTGAAATGAACAAAAACATGATGTTTCTTGATGCTCCAGGTGGTACGGGCAAGACTTTTGTAATCAATTTGATCCTTGCAAAGATTAGATCCATGAGAAAGATTGTGCTTGCAACAGCATTCAGTGGCATTGCTGCTACTCTACTACAAGGTGGCCGCACTCTTCACAGCACTTTTAAAGTACCCTTGGATACTCATCGAATGGATCAGCCAGTTTGCAAAATTACTGGTAACTCAGCCTTGGCAAATGTAATTAGAGACACCTCTGCAATCATTGTAGACGAAGCCCCAATGACGCACAAGAGTGCTTATGAAGCAATTGACCGAACACTGCAAGACATCACAGGAAACAAGAATCCCATGGGTGGCATTCCAACCTTATTTTGCGGTGATTTCCGTCAAATCCTCCCAGTGGTTAAAAATGGCACAAGGGCTAACATTGTCAATGCAAGTTTGAAACAATCCTATCTCTGGAGGCACGTTATAGTGAAGAGACTGACTACTAATATGAGAGCCTATATCTCTGATAACACAGCTGCAGCAGACTTCTCAAAATTGCTTCTCCAAATCGGTAATGGTCAGTTTCCTATCACTTCTTCACCTGACACAATTAAGATTCCAACTGCGCTTGGTAAATGTGTCGGTAATCAGAAGCAACTGAAAGACAAAGTGTACCCAGACCTGCAAAACAATGGAAAATCACCGGATTGACTTGCTGAGAGGGCTATTATTTCGCCATTAAACAGCAATGTGAATCATTTGAACAATTCAATAATGGATGAATTTCCAGGAGACACAAAGCAATACAAGTCAGTTGATTCAGCTACTAATGAATATGAAGCTGTTCACTACCCTGTGGAGTTTTTAAACTCTTTGGAGATATCTGGAATGCCTCCACACATTTTAAATCTCAAAATTGGATCGCCAATCATGATTCTTCGATCCTTGGAACCGCCAAAAATAACAAACGGAACCAGATGTGTTATCACTAGATTGCACACCAATGTACTTGAGGCCACCATTTCCTGTGGTCCCTACAAAGGCGAAACCGTTCTACTGCCAAGGATCCCCTTAGTTCCATCGGACTCAGTACTTCCATTTAAATTCCGGAGACTCCAAATTCCTGTGAAGGTGTGTTTTGCAATGAGCATAAACAAAAGTCAAGGTCAGACATTTAACACCATTGGCGTAGACTTGACATCAGACTGCTTCAGTCACGGTATATTCTACGTCTCCATCAGCCGGACAGGAAGTTCAGAAAAACTCTACATTCTGGCTCCAAATCAAAGCAGCAGAAATGTAGTTTACCCTGAGGCTCTTTAGTGAAAAGTTCGAGAAATGGATATGAGGAAAAACTGACATGATCTGATTGTGGTAAGTTTTTAGTATTGAATGTGCAAGATAAAATTTAAGCAAGAGTTGAAAATGACTTCAATGAAAAATTTACTATGTAACATCAAGTAACCTTCCTTTTTGATGAAAATGTTTTGTGAAGTTCCTGATTGAATTTCAGTCACTACAAGAGGTAGTTAAAATGTTAATCACCTTATGCAATCGTTGCTCTTACAACATCAACTTACTGGAAAGGTGCCCACAGATTTTGGTACCCGAGTGCGCAACAAAGCTCCGTGCGAAGCACGGGTATCTTTGCTAGTATATAGATATATATATATACACACATATATATATACACATGTATATACGTATATATACACATATATATACATATATATATATACACACATGATGATGATGATTGCAACGTCTTGTCAGACGAGTGCCACTCCCTCAGGTACTGAAAGTCCATGAGCCGAAAATGACTTTAGCCCTGCCGGCAAAATTCACACGCACAAGCAGACATGACACTGAAGACGGTCATATATATATATATACATGCACGCATGCATACGTATATACACATGCATACACGTACACACATACAAATAACCCACATATATGCATACATACATACACATTACATATATGCATACATAGACAAACTTATACATACACAAGACGGTCATTGGCATACATACATATATATATATATATATATATATATATATATATATATAAACGCAAATATACATATCTACACATACACACATACATATCTGTAAACATACACACATATATACATGCACCATGAATAATACACATACATACGTATACAGACACACATGCATACATACAGATATACATACATACACATATACAAATATATACCCATATGTACACATATGCACATACATATATACATACACTTACCTACATATACATACACGTACATAAATATGCACTCATACACATATACATACATGCTCATACAAACATACACATATATATGCATACATACACTTGCATACATCTAAATATATCTACATACATACACACATGCATAAATACACATACACACGCCCATATACATACATACATACACACACAAACATATATACACATACACATATACATACATATACACATAGATATACACACGTATACACACACAAGTACATAAATATACATACACCTATACATAGATACATATAATGATGGCAGATCAATTATTACATGCTTCCAGCATTTGAGACCTACACGCGTCACAACTTTTCCATAGCAATAGGACCATTTTTTTTTTTATGGATAGATGCTTGAGGGAGTATCTATAACTGATGGTGTTACAGAGTTTTAGCTTTGTACGACAGCTAAATCTCTCTCTCTCTCTCTCGGTTCAAAATGTTGACATCCAGCAATACACATATATACATATATACATAGATATATATACATGCATATATATATACATATATATATATATATATATATATATATATATATATATATATACCCACACACATATATATACATATACATACATATATATATATACGTATGATTATATATATACATATATATACATACATATATATACATATATACATATGTATATATACATATATACATATACATATATATATATATATATATATATATATATATATATATATATATATATATATATATATAGACCGGTTGTATTGATTAGCTTCCTAGATTTAAATCCAATGAAACTCATGTGATTATTAAAGAGTACTCAATGCAGGACAGAGTTGGTATGTAGTCTGTTTATTATACAAACATTATTGATTACATATGTGCATACATGTTTTAGTGGAGCCCCAATTCAGGAACAACACTTCATCAGACCAAAAAAGAATTCATATTGAAACAGGGTGTCAAGATTACATTGGTTTTTATAAGATGTTTGGGTGCGGTCTAAAATTGCGGTGTATACTTGGTGAACGTGTACAGTAGAGTTTTAGAGGTGTGGTGAGGGAAGGGGGAATATTGTTTCTCGTGCTTAAGCTGTTATTAGTAGGGAGGTGTTAGGTGATTCTTTTAGCTTGGCAGTTATTTATTACCCTTCATTTAAAATTTCCCATATCTTAGATTGTTTTTATTCTTAATATACTTAGTCATGATATACTCATGTATGCTAGTAATTACGTAGTGGTTACTAATTTGCATGTAACTTTGAAAAGTGAACTTTTATTAATTGTTCAATTTTTATGGTTTCATATTGCATGATTACTTTTATGCTCAGTTTTATTAAGGCATATTTTCTACAGTGTGCATAATTAGGATGAAAAGGTTCTAACACATGCACATGTTTGCAATTATTTGCAATATTAATATACCTATATGTATATAAAAAAGTTACCTTATCTGCGTTTGTGCAAAACGGTCTTTGCCAATTTTTTTTTTGTTGTTCAATTCTTAACAACACCTGTTTCGTAGCTCATGATTCTGCACATAGAACCATGCACTACAAAACAGGTGGTGTTGAGAATTAAACATTTAACATCCTGAAAGAAATAAACAGTAAGATGGACAACAACTTGAAATTTAGAATAAAGTGTTTTTGTCATATATATATATATATATATGAACAAATGATTAATAAAACATGTTAAAAAAACATCTTGAAAAAGAGTTAAAAACATATTTAATTTTAAAAAGGAAGCACAAGATAAGTGGATAGTCCTTAATCCACGGAGTTTTGAAGAAATACTCTCCTTCTCATCAGAGGGCAGGAATTAGCAAAATGCGAGATCGGATTTTGCATGTAAAAGTATTTAATGAAACCACAAGTAAGTCACAGATCTTACTTGGTTAAAAACAAAGGGTGAGGTAAGGGGAATAGGAGGTAAAAGAAAAAATGATAAAAAGATTTCACGTGAATGGATAGTCCGATGAAGGGTAAAAAATCCAAGAATGGTAAAATCCAAACACGGTCGAATTAAAAAATTCCAATCCAGCAGGTAAGTTCCAAAGGAATCGCATAACTGGAAGATGGTCCAAAATGATCCAAAAGGCAGAATTCCTTGGAAAAAAATCACAAATGGAATGAGTTCAAAATCATTAAAAGAAAAGTTCAAATGTGCACAGAAAAAGCGCTGGAGAGAATATTTAAAACACGTCTGCCAAGGCTGGAAGAATCAAGTATATATATATATATATATATATATATATATATATATATATATATGATTAGTTTTTTTGGAAAAAGAATTCCAGCAGAGTGCTCAATTAAAAGGAAAATCCAAATTTTAAGAGCGTACTTATATTTTGTGTACAGAAAGTTGTTAGTTGAGAGAGCTCGATAAGGATACCTTAAACGGGCCTTATTATCGGGCTTGAAACCGACGGTACCAATGACCTGTCTCAACTAACAACTTTCTGTACACAAAATATATATATATATATATATATATATATATGTACTCGCAGGCTTTCTGGCTTTGCCCGGTCATAAAATATGCTTTAATATGATATTTTAATTAATACAGATTTCGTATTTATTATTATACTAGCCTGGGTACCCGGCATTGCCCGGGTGTTTGGAGGCGTGTGTGTTGAGCAAAAAACAAACAAAAAGTTTAGTAGGTAGGCAATTTCAAAGACAGAAAAGAAAGTGGAAGTGGTTGAGCAAAAAAAAAAAAAAAATTGGAGTAGTAAGCAGGCTTGAACCCGTATCCCGCTAGAGGAAAAGGAGGTAAAAAAAAAAAAAACTGTCTTACCGATGTGCCCACCATGATTGTGACGTCACAGGCGGTCGAAATAGCACCTTTTATGCGACGTCGTGGAAGCAAGGGTTGAATGACTTGCAAAAATTGTCAGCAAAAATAAAAAAAAGAAAAAAAAAGACCTTCCCTGTACAAAAGTGCCCAGTTGAGAGTGAAGCATTTAATGTTTTGGGCCAATTTTTTTATATTTGTCGTCCGAACGGTGGAGCTTCAAAATGTCACCGATCTCATGAAAATCCGTCGCCTCTGTCGAAAGTTTTGAGAAGACATACATACATACATTTAAACAGATGTTTGCCTTTTATATAATAGAACATATTGGACCCAATATATAGTAATGATTTAAAAAGTTATTTTAAAAAAATGACTCGTGCGCTACCACTAAGAATCAAAACTAAAACGTTTAGCTCACGATTTACTTTTTCCTAATGCCTGAGCTATGAAGAGATGTCTACTGCAAGGCTAAAAATTAAAACATGAACCAATAGCTATTATTTTACGCATGCATATTCGTAATGTTGTCATTCGACCTTCACCTTTCAAATTGCATGTTTTTAATTTTCACACTTTTGCACCGATTTATCCCGACTAAAACCCAAATATAAAGTTTTGCATAGGTTCGAATATCCTATATATGAAGTTTCATGTCTTTAAACCAAAAACTGACAGAGGAGTTTGGTAGGCAATTTTTTTAAACAAATATATATATGCATACATAAATATATATAGAAAGAGGTATATCTTTCTACGCAAAATTTACGCACTACATGAATATAATTACATGTAATAGTTAACTAAAGATGATCATCCCATAAGAAAACCGAAAAAACTAATAGGGAATTAATTAAAATGAATGTTTAAAAGAATATGCAGATTAGCTAGATCTTTTGCAGATGAATGCAATTCCACGACCTATATATAACAAAGTTGTATTTTCTTTTTAAATAAATAGAAAAAAAAAAGGTTTTTAATATGAATATCAATACACAAAAAAAAAAACTTATATATGATGAGAATAATGGAAATAGTATTCTGATGAGATAGCGAGATAAAAAAGGAATAAACCAACTTATGTGTTCATCAACGTTTCGTCCTTATTGTAAGACATCTTCTGGATGAATATAATATATATATATATATATATATATATATATATATATATAAACAAATAAATGACAAAAGTCTATATAACAAATTTCATGATGTTGACCATCTTACAATTTATTCCTTTAAGTACGTTGACATTCACAATTTTTGACAGCATCTGTTTCGTAGAGCAAAACAATTCATTTAATTATTTTACCAATCAATGAATCTATTCTGCCCTTTAAAAAAAAAATGGCATATTAAAAGAAAAAATAAAAGGTCGTTGCAACTTCTCTCCAAATTTTTGCATTTTGAAATCATGTCCAAATGCATTTTATTTTCTTTTAATGGATTGATAGGTGCTATTTTTTCTGAGGAGTAAAGGGTAGAATATTTATATATACTACCACCTTACATTAATTAACCCTTATCCTCGAGTGGCCATCGGGACTAGATAAAGTTTGACTACATTGCAAAAAACGAAAAAAAAAAAGCTCAACCAGTACCAAAATAGTCAATAAATTCAAATTTTAGTCTTTATCATAAATTCCTTTCTTTTTCTTTTTTTTTTTAGGAATTGGTCAGGAAGGGCATCCCGAATCCATTCCGTGGACTTGCCTGGCAGCTTCTCCTGAATGTCCACGACTCTCCGGCCAAAGCACAATATGTTGAATATCTCAAAAAGACGTCACCTAGCGAGAAGCTCATCCGACGAGATATTGCTCGAACATTCCCTGATCATGATTTTTTTAAAGAGAAAGACGGGCTCGGCCAAGAAAGTCTCTTTAATGTTATGAAGGTGAGTTCATTTCTTGCATAGCAACGTCACCAAATGAATTATCAACCAATTTATATTGATTTTAGTTTACATTGACACACGCACGCGCGCACACACACACTCATGCGCGCGCACACTCACACACACACAGACACACTTCACACACACACACACACACACACACATATATAAAAGATTTGTTGTTATTGTTGTTGTTTTAGTGTCATCAACAGCTTCAAAACGCTGTTATTTATTTCGCTACCTTAGCATTTTTTAAAGATCTGTTAGCTTTTTTGTTATTCATATATATATATATATATGGCCTGAAGACGTAATCCCCCAACGCGGGTGATTACAGAAACGTGTATGCACATATGTAGTCATCAATGTTTGTATAAATAAATGTAATATATATATATATATATATATATATATATATGTATATGTGTGTGTGTGTGTGTGTAAAATGTTTACCCTCAAATGATTAATATATATATTTATTTATTTATTTATATATATATTAATATATATATATTAACATATATATTTATGTATATATATATTTATATATTTATTTATTTATATATATATTTATATATATATTTATTTATATATATATATTTATATATATATATTTATTTATATATATATATATTTATATATATTTATTTATATATATTTATATATATATATTATATATATATATATTTATTTATATATATATATTATATATATATTTATATATATATATTATATATATATATTTATATATTTATATATATATTTTTGTACATTTGTATATTTTGGCAGCAAGTCATTATTCAAGCACGTCTGATTGAACACGACAGTGATTCTTTTTTTCTGATTTTTCTGGATATCTTTTCGAGTGGTCTTTTTTATTTCAGTTGGCATGTTGTATATAATGGCGCCCAAAAGTTGTTGTTCAGTTATATTCTTCTCAAGCGCTTTGTATCAGTGCATCCGATCGTCGTCAGGAGTGATTGTTGTTGTTATCATTTTCTGTTTCGTTTTCTCTTAGGCTTGGTGGATTTATAATTTTTTTGTTTTTTTTATTGGTTATAAAGGTGGGTGTAGGATGGTTAGGGGCGAATTATTTTTATTTTTAATTTCGATTTTCTTATTTTATACTTATTTATATAGTTTCTTGTTAGTTATTAAATACGGTTAGTATATTTGTTCCGGTGTTAAATGAGGTCTGGTTAAAAAGGGGCTGTAGTTTTTTGATGAGTATGGTTTCTGGTAATTTTAGTTGTCGTGTGCAATTGTTAAGGTATCGAATTTTAGTATTTTTAGTCAAGATATGTAGGTGTTTATCATAGGATGTTAGGTATTGTTTTATGGTACTAATGTCAGCTAAATGATAGTGTTTTAGTCGGGAGAGTGTTGTTGTGGTGTGGTCTAAGTATGTGTTGTATGAGTTTTTAGAGTAGGTTCGGAGACATTCTTTGAAGTGGGCAAATAAATTCATACACTACATTAGTTTGGTTTAGTGTGGTGCTAGCATTCTTATTGTTTTTAATTATTAAATTGGAGGTTTTAAATTTAGTATAATATATTATTAGTTTGAGCTTTTTGTTTTGGTCTGGTGTATCTTTTAATTAGGTTTGTTATTATTTTTTCATCTGCTTTGTAGTTAGTGTGTAGTTTGTTTTTATAGTATACTTTGATGGTGTCATTTTTGTTAAGGTTTATGTTTTTATTGTGGAGTGAGTTTAAATATAGTTTTATGCGCTTATCGACAATTTTATTGGGAAAATTATTGTTTATTTGGGTTTGTTTTATGTTTGTTAGTTTTTTTTGTAAAATATTTGTCAGATTGATGCTATATATTAGTGAATCAAATTTTTTATAAGGGCAATATTATATATAAAGTCCCTATAAATGACACAATTAAAATAGTCCTTAATTAAGTATACAACCACAACACAAAAATCTGCAGATCGTATGGTCCCCGGTTCAAGCCCGGGTGTACCCTAACATTTTATTTTGATTTTTTCTCATCAATGAGTTCAATTTCCGACAAAAGAAGAGATACCATTTTAAATCGCTGCAAATTATTTCTTCATTTGCATATTTTAAAACTAAACATTAATCAGAAGTGACCTTTCCAGGGAATCCATCGTCAAGCCTAATTATCATCTGTGATATTGTAAACAAACATAGATGGAATTTGATGGACAACCTTACCATTATTATTTTTATTATTTAAAACAAATGTTTGCGAATTAGTCAACAGGAAAAATGATTCCTCGTAATATATAATATTCAATAGAGGATTGATGCTATAATAATACATATGCAATTGGCACAAATTAAAATATCATGTTTAAGTGTATTGTACGACCGGGCAACGCCGGGTTGCCAGTCGGTATATGTACAAAATAATAGAAAGCTTCTTCTTAATTATATTTTTTAATTCAATTTTTTTTTAGCTTTTTGTCCTTTTGTAGACAGAAAACAGATTAAGTCTTATAGACATGGTGTAGGTAGTTTGCTCAATGTGTAATGACATCTCTTTCTCTCCTTTTTCTTTGTTAATAAACCTAAAAAAGACAATAAACCAAACAAACATCATTAATAAATATTTTTATTTCTTTTTCTTTTTACCCCCCCGGTATAGGCATATTCACTACACGACCGAGAGGTGGGATATTGTCAGGGAAGCGGTTTCATTGTCGGTTTATTATTAATGCAGGTAAGTCTACTTCTCTACAAAAAATTGATTGGTGTCTAATGACTCTGGATCAAATTTAATGTAAATCTGAAATATTTGAATTTTCAAACAGGGGATTGTTCTCTAAAAACATTAAAACAGGCGAAAGAAACTGAACGTGGAGGAATATTTATTCGTCAATCTCTAATATTTATGGTTAAAATTTCATAAAAATAAAGCAATATGTGAATTCCCAGGATTTCCATCTTCTTTACGAGGGGGTGGGGGTAGATGCTATATTTGAAATGACCTCAAAAAAATCTGGAAGATTAAGATCCAATAAATGTGAGTCTTATTCAAGATCATTTATCCCAATACTGATAATTAGACTTTATTTAAGTAAAAAGTTTTTGTATCATCTCAGAAACGATTGTACACGGATTAGTTTTTGATGTTGACCTCTTAGAGCCTAATTAAATTATTTTTCCATAAATCATTTTACCATTTTCTTTAATATAAGTGTTGGGACAATGAATCGAAATCAGGAACTGGAAAAATTGGAACTCTTGAGGTTATTGACATCGGAAGAATTTGTGTCTTTTTTCCAATGCCAAAAACGATGCTTTTCATTGTCTTTTTATTTGATTTTGTTTAAAGCATACTATTCCACTGAAGTAGTAATGAGAAAATAATAAATATTTATTGATTTTAACCTACCAATAAAACTAAAATCTACCCCCATAAGTGTTTTAATTTTTACATTTATGCAAGGTATCCTTTGTCTTTCAAGACTGAACCGAAGCATTGAATATATATATATATATATATATATATATATATATATATATATAAAAGTGACTGTGTGTGGGTCTATGTGTGTGTGTGTGTGTGTGTGTGTGTGTGTGTGTGTACATTTCCCTACGCAATAACTCTGTCAATTTTTAGTCTACAGACTCGAAATTTGATATACAGGGTACTGAGATTTGGGAAAATTGATGTGATCGGTTTTTGGCCAGAAATTTGGCGATTAAGGGGTCAAAGTTCAACGATTTGACCTTTGAGAACTCTACCAAACTTCTCCGACAATTTTGGGTCTACACACTTGAAATTTTAGATATAGGTTCCTTGGACATGGATCTAACTTAATAACTTGATTTGAGCCTAAAACAATAAATTTTCAGGGGTCATAATAGGGGTCAAAGTTAAAAAAAATTGACCTCTGCGGTCGCTTCCAAATTACTCAGACAATTTCTGGTCTAAATATTTGAAATTTTACATAAAGGGTATTCAGAGATAGGACAAGCTTTTTCATCAGTTTGGGTCGAAAAAGTTTTAGTTACCAATATATAAATGTATGTATGTATGTCTGTTTGCATGTCTGCCTTAAACTTTCAATGAAGGCAATGGATTTTACCAAGATCAGTATCGTTTTAAAGTTCGACCTTTCATACGACAAATATCGAAAAATTGGCTAAAAACATTAATATCTTCCCCTTCAACTACCCACTTTTCTACAGAGGGGAGGAGTGTTACTTTTTTCGCCGATATTTTTTTAAGTTATCCTCTTCTTTAGATTGTCTAGCCTTAATTTTAAAAAATGTCGCTTCCAGTTTGGCGGTGGTCGTAACAGCATAAATATTCTTTTCCTCCTTTGCGGTACAGGTTCGAGCCTGCCTTCCTACTACCACTTTTTTTGTTTTTGCTCAACATACACATCCAAACACACGGGCAACGCCGGACTGAAATGCTAGTATATATATATAATTGTTTACTATAATAATTATTAAATACCTACAGACACTAGTGTTTCATCCTTTCGGGAATCTTCAGTGCAGGGTGTCACTATTAACACCAGTCAATAGATTCAAACCCAGGGACAGAAGCCATCTCTGGTTTCAGTAGCAAGGATCGTATCCATTCGACTACCGTTAACCACGTGAAATAACGTTGAAAATCAAACATTTTATTTTTAAATTTTTTTTACGTCAGTCAGAGTGATCTAATCATTATATGATGATCTATGCATAAGAGCTTAATTGACCGACTTAATGATAAGAAACAAGTTTCTTAAAGGACTGATATAATTATTTACTATAATAATTATTAAATACTTACAGACACTAGTGTTTCATCCTTTCGGGAATCTTCAGTGCAGGGTGTCATGATTAACACTAGTCGATAGATTCGAACCAGGCGATAGAAGCCATCTCTGGCTTCATTAGCAAGGACCGTATCCATTCGGCTACCGTTAACCGTGTGAAATAAAGTTGAAACAAATTTACATGGTCGTGACACTGAACATACTAATGTTACGGGCAAATGGTTGGTTAAAACCAGAAGTCCTCTGCAACCTCTTTCTCTGCCAAATCCCTTTTGTTTCTATACATCCTCTCCCCCCCTCCCTCTTAGAGCCACTTATTCTTTTTTACCTCTTGATGATTTCCTAGTACCTCCCTTTCCCCCACTGATAATCTTTACCAAGTATGGCAGTCCTCTTTTTCCTTTTCTTTTTTCTTTCTTTTTTCTTCTTTTTTCTCCTATATTAACTAGCGAGGGGTACCCGGCGTTGCCCGGGTGTTTTTCGGGGTATGTGAAAAAAACCCAAAAATGTGAAAAAAAAAAACAAAGCGTTGACGACGTGCAGTTGGAAAATAGTAAAGTGTTAAAAAAAACAAACAGGTGCGCGTTTATGATTTATGTGACGGCGATAGGTATTCAGCAGTTAGCATTTTGTGCGGGACAGTTTTGAATGAGGTGAATAAATCGGTTTGTTTGTTTTTAAAAATCCGCTCCCTGTTTATTAGGAGGAGCGAAATGACAGCTACAGTCTGATATGACGAAGTCGACATTGAACAAACGTTAAGACAACTGGCTTTTGGCCTATGATTAGAATCGAGTTTCGCCTTTTTTTATACCGAAAACCGAATGTAACGCGTGCCGATGCAGGAAATGTGGAATAATTTACGTTTGAAAGTCAATAAAATTAAATAGACAGGCGAGCTCCGTGGATAACTCTGAGATATTACAATTTATAGATGATATAAAAAGTTTTAAGAAGTTGTGAAGCGAGCAAGCGCTTCTTTGAAAGAAGCCTTTCGTGGACATTGAGGAAAAGCGAACATACATACACACATACATTTTCGCTTTTATATATATAGATGTCACATAACCTCTCTCCCCCTCCCTTTTAATTTTATAATATTTTATTTTAAGTAAATTGACCTTTTTTTTCCCCCTTCATTTGGGGACTGGTTTCTTCTGTGGAAAGCAACCATTTATTAAGTCACCTGGCAAGGACTTCTAGTTTTAACCAACCATTTGTCTGAAACATTATCATGTCAAGTGTTGCGACCATGTAAATTTGTTTATATTAATAAAAATATATCTTGCTCTTCTTTCATTGAGCACTCTTAATAACCTTAAAGAAAGAAAGAAAGAAAAAGACAAGAAGTAGAAGCAGAAGATATATATATATATATATATATATATATATATATATATATATATATAACTACTTCATTTACTCACATAAAATTAATATACGACAGTATAAATTTATGCATAAACTTTAAGTATTTACTTCAAAAGTGCTCAATACGTAGGTAGAGCTAGTTAGTAAGTTATAAAATATATATGGCAATTAAGCTACACTGAATATTCCGCGTTTCATCCACTCTAGGACTCTTCAGGCTTATGCGCATAAGCCTGAAGAGTCCTAGAGTGGATGAAACACGGAATATTCAGTGTAGCTTAATCACCATATATATTTTATAACTTACTATATATATATATATATATACATGCACACCAGGTTAGAGGTATTCAAGAGTAAGAACTAATGAATCTAACAAGATTATCAAGAGTGCTCAATAAAAGAAGAGCCATTTTTATTAATATAACAAATTTTAAAAAAATGAAATACCATTCGGTACAGATCTGACAATGGAAAACCAGATAAGGTTTTTAATCATATATACTTTAATGACACAATACATGTTTACATACGGCATAATCACGTTGACACACCGGTTCCTGCTGGATCACCGAAGTTAAGCAGCGTTGAGCCTGGTCAGTACTATATGGGTGACCATTTGGGACTTTCAGGTGCTGTATGTGCTCTCTGCTTATCTCGGCATTGTTTCCAGTTGTCCTGGTCTTATCCTTGCCACTGGACCCAAACAGTGCCGATTCAGAAGAGGTGTGGTTGGGATTGCACAACACTTGCCTCACAATTACACGCGCAACTGCCCCTTCAGGGGGTATCCTTTGTCTTTCGAGACTGAATGGAAGCATGGATCATCGATCAAATACATGTTTAGAGATATCCTGGTTCTGTGATCGAGTTTTGATCTAGATTTTTTTTCCTTTACTCTCTCTGCATTATTATTTCTTTTTTTTTTTTCTTTTTTTTTTTCTTTTTTTTTTCTTTTTTTTTTCTTTTTTTTTCTTTTTTATTTCTTTTTTTTTTCTTTTTTCTTTTGCAGATGCCTGAAGAAGAAGCATTTGCTGTGCTGGTGACTCTAATGCAAGAATATCGTCTGCGAGAGTTATTCAAACCGAGTATGGCAGAATTGGGTCTTTGTATGTATCAACTGGAATGTCTGATTCAAGTGAGTATTGAAGCACTTCGGATAACTCCTCTTTCGAACGTCAGGAGTATCACAGGCAACATAAATTGTTCTTTCTTCTCTTCTCAAACCATTAATTCCTCCCTCCCCTCCTACACACACACACACCTACACACACACCTACACACACACACACACACACACACACACCCTTTATATTGTTTGCTTGAGGAATGAATCAGCATAAGGGAATTAAGTCCTTGATAAAAAAAATCAGAGTTATTTCCCTTTAGTAAATAATAGCTGAATAAAATGATTGAAAAACCTAGCTGCACCCTCCCCTGAATGAAACCGGGATCAATTAACCTCCAACGAATAAAATTTATAATGTTATAATAATATTATAATAATTTATAATATTATAATAAAATTTATAATATTTTAAGAATTAATAATTTTTCGCAAATTTTAGATATTATTTATCTGGGACAACGCTATCCAGAAAATACCAACTTTGTGGCTGTTTGTTTTGTAGACTTTGAGTTTTAGCTGGACATACATACACACATACAACTGCTTTTTATATAATAGATAATGAAAAATACATGCTAAAATATACCTTAGTTCTAAGATTGATTTATGGGGGTTATAGTCAACTGGGAAGTAGCCCTATAGTATTGTGTTCCATAAATAGGTAATTCTTGGAAAGAAGCTTTGCTCATGGAATTTTTGTTTAGTTTTAGGCACAGATAGAGAATAAGGAAAATTGTTGGCAGTGGTTGTAACTAGACAAGTGTTTGCTGTGAGTTTTACAGTGGAGGAACCATGTATTGGTTCCTAGATTGATTTATGGGTGAAAAAGAGTTTTGTTTTAATTGATAAAATTAGCTGTAATTTGTAATTAACTGAACAAGTCACCCATCACTATTCGCTATTTATCCTCATTCTAGTATCACCATAAAGTATATTTCTCTTTAAACTATGTGTTGTGTAGTACATGCATAAATTTGATGTCTTTTGCCTTTTTAATTTTGAGAATAAGTTGCCATAAGTGATTTAAGTCCTTGATAAAAAATTAGAGTAACTATCCTTTAATAAAAAAAAAAAACCCAATAAAAACACTATCTTCAGTTAGACTAGATTGTTTACTGACATGAGCATTCTCATGACAGTTTTCTTAACCTTACTACTTCTGTGCTGGCTCATGGCAAAATGGTGGCGTGTGTTTTGTTTGCAATGCCATCATCAGAAGATTGACATTAAAAGCCAACAGGCGCCTCATATCCGGTTTTTTTTTAATAGCCCCCCCCTCTTTCCTAGATATATTGCCTTCACTACAGCTGGAGAACTCCATCTACCACTTGAATGGTAACCCTTGAAAATATCAGAGGGAGGCTAACAAGTGCTACACCTTGCTCAAGGATGATCTGGTACTGTGCAAACATGGAGTGTTCATCTCTCTGAG
Organism: Euprymna scolopes; assembly: GCF_053919585.1. NCBI lineage: Eukaryota > Metazoa > Mollusca > Cephalopoda > Sepiida > Sepiolidae > Euprymna > Euprymna scolopes. The sequence goes on from NC_136525.1 coordinate 42,061,090, forward strand.
GTGTTATGCATACCTGCTTCTTACCTGAGTTGTTCTAATTAGCCGTAATTTGTAATTAACTGTACAAATCAACCATCTCTCTTTTAGTTATACATGTATTATTCTCCCCCCCCCCCCACTTTAGTATCACAATAAAATGTATTTCTCTTTAAAGTATGTGTTGTATAATACATGTATAAATTTGATGTCATTTGCATCTTTTCATTCCAGGAATGAATCAGCATAAGGGAATTAACTCCTTGATAAAAAAATTTAGAGTTACTGCCCTTTAGTAAATAAAAAAATGCCATCTCGGGTTAGATCAGATTGTGTATTGACATAAGCACCCTCATGACAGTTTTCTGGGCCTTACCACTTTCGTGCAGACTCATGACTAATAGGAATTGGGTGTTTTATTTGTGACATCATTACTATAAGGTTGCCGTACGGGGCCAATAGGCTTCCTCTATCCAGTTTTCCAACAACCCCTCCCTTACTAGATTTATTGTTTTCACCATGGCTGAAGAACCTCATCGACCTTCTGTATAGTAATCCTCCAGAATATCTGAGGGAGGCTAACAGGTGCTACAGCTTACCCAATTAAATCGGCATAAGAAAAGTAATTCTTTAATTTAAAGAAATCACAGTTACTTTCCTTTAATCTTATATTCGTGTAGTACTTATATAATTTGGTGACTTTTGCTTTTTTGATTTCAGAAATCAGTCGATATAAGGGAGTAATTCTTTGATAAAAAATCAGAGTAAATAAAAAAAAAAAGGAACAAAGCAGATCTATTTTCATCATCAAATAAGTTTAGAATATCTGAAACACTGCGAGAATAACACTCATAGCAAGAACAGTAATCTGGAGTAACTTCTGGTTATATAACACAATTCTAGAAGTGTAAGTCATGTTTAGTTTCTGAACAATTTCCGATGGTTCGTTGTTCTACACAAGTCCTGGGAGGTGATTGGTTTACAGTAGACAGAACTGAAGTTGGAATCCACAGAGCAAAAGATTCTTCCCGTGTTGAGACGGAGAAAACATATGCGAAATTGATGCAGAAAGGTTTAATATTTATGGATCAATTTTTGTTTCTGATTGGTTGGTAGCAGAACGTGAATTAATTCGATTCGTCAGTTCATAGCAGCATAGTTTATAAATAGAATCTCCCGACTATGCCGATCATACCCAATTATAACCCAAAATATTGTAACACTTCCCTTTAATCTAATAATCTACAGTTTGCCCAATTGAATCGGTATAAGGGAAGTAATTCTTTAATTAAAAAAAATCTGATACTCGTGTAGTACTTATATAATTTGATGACGTTTGCTTTTTTGATTTCAGGAATCAGTCGATATAAGTGAAGTTACTCTTTGATAAAAAATCAAAGTAAATTAAAAAAAAAAAAATAGGAATGAAACAGATTTATTCTCATCATCAGGTGGCTATAAATAAGTTTAGAAGATCTGGGCACTTGTACAGTTTAATCGAGACATTAAAAAATTAAAATATCGAAAAAAGTTTAAATTGTACGTATCCGTTATGGAATGAAGTCCTCAAAAAAAAATTTTTTTCACTTAATTTCATCAAGTATTTTTTTTTTTTTTTACAGCGAAAAAACGATTTGTTATGATACCGAGCACAAGGTTCGATTTTTAGGAAGAAAAGCTAGTAATAAAGATGGGGAGGGAGTGTTGGCAATTTAACTGGAGTTATCTCCCCGTGGCGTGTTCTAAACTCCAAACAAAAATTTAAAATATTTCAAGATCTGCCGTCAACGTGCTGTCATAAAAACGTGTTTTTCCACTGTAAAAAAAAAAAAAAAAAACACCCGATCAAATTAAATGAAATTTTTTTTTCGGAGATCTTCAGTTCAAAACGGATACGTACACTATAACCCTTTTTTTTCTTTCTTTTTTTTTCGATATTTTCGTTTTTTTAATGTCTTGATTAAACTGTACAAGTATCAAGATCTGAAACACTGCGAGAATAAACACTCATATCCAGAACAGTAATCTGGAGTAACTTCCGGTTATGTTCATAATGTATTGTTACTTCCCTTTAATCATTTAGTACATATATAAATTCGATGTTTTTTTTTTTCATTCCAGGAACTCCTGCCCGATCTTCATCTCCATTTCCAAACACAAGGATTTCACACATCAATGTATGCCTCATCCTGGTTTCTAACGCTGTTTGCTACCAGTCTGCCATTGTCCCTTGCCTGCAGAGTCATGGATTTATTCATTTCCGAGGTAATAAACCTTTTTTTTAAAGATTTATTCACTAACCAGTTAAAAACAGTAAGTCTTAATTCATAAATTGGTTTGAAATAACTTCGGGGGTCTAATCATTACATGATGATCTATGTATAAGAGCTTGGGTTGTCTCTTCTCTCCACCCTCTTCAACATATTAAATAAAAACACAAAAAAACTTATTCACTTAGGTAGAAGAGTAACTTATCTTGCCTTTGGTAACGTTTGTTATACATTTTATTTTTTTAACCACTTTCAAATCTCTATGTATTGTAAAACAAATTAAAAAAAAAAAAAACGATATATCGAAATGTATATGAAATTGCTTTTACTGACTTAAAAAGATTTGGCGCACATGCAAAATAGAGGCCGTGCTGAAATAATAATTATTATTTAGAAACCCATTCTTAACATGGGGAGGGGAAGCTTTTTGTAAATAACTATTCTGTATTTACATTTCTGAATTTTTGAGATGAGGAATGGTTATTCGTATTATTTGGATTCATTGGACTACTGTTCTCATGTGATTTCCACATTGTTTCAGTCGATGTAACCTCTGACCTTCTTCAGATATATGGATGTGATTGTTGGACAAGACCTGTCATTAAAATATAAGATCACTCACAATTTGGATATTGAATTTTTTTTTTTTTTTTGTTTTTGTGGTCTGTTATCCTCATCTTCATATTTGTTGTTTTGTGTTATTTAATTGCAAGTAATTATAACCCGACGGACCTAATTCATTCGGCTACTGTTAACCACAAGAAATGCTGTTGAATTTAAACATTTATTTTTTAAATGCATTTTAACATCTGCTTGGGTGTTGGACGATTAATCGGAATCGTGAATCGGAAAAATCAGAACGCTTTGGGGTATCGGGATCGGTATTAAAATCAGTATCTGAATCGGAAACATTTGTGCTTATTTCCCGATGCTAAAAACGATTTCTTTAATTGTCTTGTCTTATTTGAATTTTCTTAAACACAATTTTGTACTGCTGCTGATAATGATAAAATAATAAACATTTATTCATTTAAAAATACCATTAAAGCTAAAATCTATAGATCACCCCCTTATAAGTGTTTTTACATTTGAGGAAATATATGCACGCTTAGGATGTATTTTTATGCTAATCAGAAGAAAATAATTATTTTATGGTTAAATATTTAGAGATTTATAAAAAAAATCGGAATGAAGATTGGAATCACTAATTTTAATACGGGACTGGTAATTTTATCGGAATCGTGAAAAATATCACTAATATATATATATATATATATAATATAAAATATATTTTAGTCATCGACATACAGTCCTGTTTCGTTGTATCACAACTCATCAGTGCCGCTAGACTAGCACCTATCCCAAGCCGAGGATCGAACCTAGAACCGTTGTGATGACAGTCGGCAGTTCTACCCCTTGACCACGGAAGCGGTGCCCACAACTAATCTGTCCGAATGTCTATTTAAATAAACATCCGTCCGCCACTCGTAAAGTGCTCAAACGTTTGTTTGTAAACAAACCGCGAGCTTCGCATTTTTCAGCCAAATTAAATAGCGAGTGAGATTATTTACGATAGTGCTCAACCCAAAGAGGGGGGGGCTATATAAAATATATATATATATATATATATATGTTACAAAAGTCTGCATTCCTATCTCCTCACAATAAAGACCAGAGGATAAGTTGGCCGAAACTTGGTGAAACAAGAACAGCTATGAAGTTGAGCATAACAGTCCGCAAAAAAAAAAAATCGATACACAAATTATGAAGCCTTATCTCAAAGGATTCCAGAAAATAATATATATATATTACGGTTGCGGACCAGGATATAATAATCCTAACTCGCTACGAAAGAAAATAATGAAATGAATGGAAGGAAAGAAAAAAACTCAATTACTGAATAAAATAAACATGTTGTTTATTTTCTGTTGAAAATAAATGGTTTAGGTGGAATACGTGTTCAGTCCAGTCGTTGATGACTACGCGCGTGGAAAAAGAGGAATAAAGAAAGAGAAATGGCAGTCCAGCGTGTAGAAAAAGAAAGAGATAGAGGGTGATCTCAGTAAAGCCGCGCGTGCATGGTAGCAGTCGGCTACGTGGAAGTGTCTTCAGACCACAAGCTGTGGACACGAACTTGTCTGGTTGACGAACCAAGGCAAAAGAGAAGAAAGAGGATGTCGAATGGTGTTGTTGACTTTTATACCAGGATCAGTGTTCTGACTGCACATGTCTGGATTTTCTTTCAGGGGAAATGACATTGCCCATGTGTGTGTATGTGTGCGTGCATGTGTGTATGTTAGCGTCTGTGTGTATGCACATGAATGTGAGTGTATGTATGTGAATGTATGTACATGTCTGTGCGTATGTGCGTGAGTACATGTGGGTGTGTGTATGTGAGGAAAAACATGGTCGAACATTACCATTCAGTACGAGTCTAATAATGGAAGGGCAAATAAGAACACAAAATTGTCTTTGTAAGACCATAAAATCCAACCTTGATCGCCCTTTGGGGCCCAGGGCGCAGTGGATAGAGGCATTGGGTCTCTACAGTTCCAGGTGAGCATTGTCTGAAGATAGCAGTTTCAATCCTACCCAAAGCTGGCCAGAGGAATAGCTGGCTGAAACGTGGTGAAACAACAGGAACTATGAAGATGAGTCTAACGGTCGACAGAAAAATAAAAATAAAAATCAGTACACAAATTATGAAGTCTCATCTCAAAAGATTCCAAAAAATAAAACTACATATAATAATTCATTCACATCTTTATTTTATATTCCATGCGCTAATTGCTATGTACTTTTTATAATATTTTAAAAAGTTTTTCATTGAGTCTGGACTTCATTTAGAATATCCTTATGCATTTCGACATTATTATCAACTTTTATACAAATATGACTTCTTTTACTAGCATTTCAGCCTGGCGTTGCCCGGGTGTTTGGATGTGTATGTTGAGCAAAAAAATAAAAGTGGTAGTAGGAAGGCAGGCTCGAACCCATACCGCAAAGGAGGAAAAGAACGAGGTAAAACCTAACGTTTATGCTGTTACGACCACCGCCAAAACGGAAGCGTCATTTTTTAAAATTAAGGCTAGACAATCTAAAGGAGAGGATAACTTTAAAAAATATCGGCAAAAAAAGTGACCCCCCCCCCTGTAGAAAAATGCCTAGTTGAAGGGGAAGATATTAATGTTTATAGCCAATTTTTCGATATTTGTCGTATGAAAGGTTGAACTTTAAAACGATACTGATCTTGGTAAAACCCGTCGCCTCTATTGAAAATTTAAAGCAGGTATGCAACCAGACATACATACATACATTTACATATTGGTAACTAAAAATTTTCGACCCAAACTGATGAAAAAGCTTGTCCTATCTCTGAATACCCTTTATGTAAAATTTCAAATATTTAGACCAGAAATTGTCTGAGTAATTTGGAAAAGACTGCAGACGTCAATTTTTTTTAACTTTGACCCCTATTATGACCCTTTAAAATTTATTGTTTTGGGCTCAAATCAAGTTATTAAGTTGGATCCATATCCAAGGAACCTATATCTAAAATTTCAAGTACATAGACCCAAAATTGTCGGAGGAGTTTGGTAGAGTTCTCAAAGATCAAATCGTTGAACTTTGCCCCCTTAATCGCCAAATTTCTGGCCAAAAACCGATCACATCGATTTTCCAAAATCTCAGTACCCTGTATATCAAATTTCGAGTCTGTAGACTAAAAATTGACATTTATAAAATTATTTTGTTTTTTATTTAAGTTTAAAATTCAAAAGTTAAGTATCGTGCTTCAGGTGTGCTCTAAACAGAAACATTCATTTCGAATGCACCCCTGTTATATCAAAGAACCTACCGTTGATTTCATATGCTTGGCTTTTCTGCTTGTGTGGTGATAATGGCTTAAATTTAAGTTTAAAATGAAAAGTAAGTATTGTGGTTCACTTGTGCTTTAAACATAAACATTCATTTTGAACGCGCCTCTGTCATATAAAGCAACCTACTGTTAATTTTATATTCCTAGTTCTTCTGCTTGTGTGGTAATAAAACTTCTCAAATGCACTTGTTATGTTAGGCTGTGTAAGGTGTTAACTTTGGTCAAAATCGCCTGTTCCTTCTTTCATCGGATTATTTCAATTATCTATGATTGATACTTATTGAAGTCATTCAGATACAAAACCTATCTAAGAACACTGCTAGATACATAAACTACATTTGAAATTTCATAAAATTCAGCCCAACCGTTTTAGAGTCTATAAGGAACGAACACACAGATACACACAAAGTTCATTTTTATATAATAGTAGAGAGAGATATATTTATACACACACACACACACACACAGAAAGAGAGAGAGAGAGAAAGAAACAAGTTTGGATTTTCTAATTAGGACAAAACGTAGAATAAGTACAACAAACGAAAAACAAATGACAAAAAATAATGTTAAGCATGGCTAATATTTCGTCCTCTTTTATCAAAATTTTCATCACATATTTATAAATAAGTTTTTTGTACTAAGCGAATAAATTTGGATTTTCACTTTTAAAGTTATTTCAGTAAAAGAAGACAAAATATGAAAAACTGGTTTGGTTTTGTTTGTATACATTTTCCATATATATATAGAGAGAGAGAGATAGAAATAAAAAGGAACAAACCGTATTATGTGTTCATCAACGTTTCGCCTTTATTTTGAGACTTCGAAATAAAGACGAAACGTTGATGAACACATAATACGGTTTGTTCCTTTTTATTTCTCTATTTTGTCAGAATACTATTTCCATTATTTTCATCATATATATATATATATATAAATGCAGTGAATCCTCGACATATGAGAATAATTCGTTCCGGATGAAGCTCGCATTTCGAATTGAAATGGCACCATTAAGGAGACGTAGTGAAACACAACACACTCGACCACCTAGCATTTGCATCTGGAAACTCATAACTTGGGTTTTCGCTCGTATGTAGGGCAGGATTTTTGCTTTGAAGCCATCTCGTATCTCGAATTTTTCGTAACTCGTGTAGCTCGTATGTTGAGTGTCCACTATATATGTGTGTGTGTGTGTGTATATGTAAATGTGCGTGTGTGTGTGTATATATGTGTGTGTGTATGTGTGTGTGTATATATGTGTGTGTATGTATATATATGTGTGTATATATATGTGTGTGTGTGTGTGTGTATATATATATGTATATGTATATATATAGGAGAATCAACGTTGCCCAGGATTAAATGATATCTCAATCAAACTCTGGTGAATCTTTTCTTATTCAAGTCAAATGTATACAAATTTCGTATGGCAGAGATGTCTATATTACTGGTTAATGAGATGGAATTATTGCTAGTTGAGAGATACAGAACTTTATCAGAGGTTTCCGCACTTCTCTGTTGCACAGATTATTATATTAGATTGGGAAAACTTCAGAAAAATGCCAGAAAACTTCAGCTGTTGTCAAGTTTAAAAGAAACCCCTGAGCTAGAAGAGACAGTGTTGGAAATATTCTGAATAAGATGTTTTGCAATTTTCATAAGGTAGTTTGTTATAATTTATGTTGCTTTTTGCACACTTTACTTAGGAGGAGAGGTTCTATATATAAACTCGCACAAAAGAAATTTTAAAAGAAGGAACTCTCAAATATTGGAGGAAGTTAATTTTGATTCGATGCCTCTGTTCAGTCTTGAAAGACAAAGGATACCCTCGTAGGTGCAGCTGTGCATGGAATTATGAGGCAAGGGTTGCGCAATCTCCAACCACACCTCTCTTGAATCAACACTGTTTGAGTCCAGTGGCAAGGAGAAGTCCAAGACGACCAGAAACAATGCCAATGGAGTACTGCTGCCACATCTGGGCAGGAGCTGCTAATAACAGCTCATGATTCCTTGACAGAGTACAAAATAGACTTTGTGGTTTAGTGGGGATGCCCTTTTCTCTTCCCTGCAACCTCTCTCCCACAGAAGAGACGTTGCGAGCCTGTCTCTGTTTTATCGCTATTTCTATGGCAGGTGCTCGTCTGAGCTCCAATCCCTAGTCCCCCCCCCTCGCCAATCTTTCACGAGAAACACCTGTCTGGCTGAAACTACTGTCAATAATTTTCTCCACTCTCTATCTGTGCCTAAATCCAAACGTAGATTCCATGAGCAAAGCTTCTTTCTTAGAACTGCACGCCAGTGGAACTCTCTGCCGCTTGCCTGTTTCCCACCTGACTACAACTTGGACATCTTCAAGTCCAACATAAACAAACTCCTGACAAACCGCCCCCTTAAGTAAGACACTCTATCAAAACCCCCAATACTAATGATTACTATCTCATTGATTACTACACGCAATAACCCTTATCCTTGAGTGGCCTTCGGGCCTTGATAAGTGGTAACCACCATGTAAAAAAAAAAAAAAAAAAAAAAAAAAAGCGGAGAGCACATACAGCATCTGGAAGTCTCAAATGGTCACCCATTTTAGTATTGACCTGGTTCAACGTTGCTTAACTTTGGTGATCCAGTGGGAACTGATGTGTCAACGTGATTATGCCGTACAATTTTGATTACCACGAAAAAAAAAAGAAAAGCATCTCACCTCTGCTGAACTGACTTTCTTGAATGAGGAAAACGCCTTTCAGAACAACCAGTT
>NC_136525.1:42072464-42104964 GCF_053919585.1 Euprymna scolopes
TTATTGAATAAAAAACACTTTAACAATAAAACATTATTGAAACCATTTCCCTTATAAGGAAAAGAAAACAAGCGAAAGTATTTTACCTATATCCAGGCCATTCGAGGATAAGGGTAACAGTGAACAGTAGTCAATGGGAAAATAGTGTAGTAGTCGTTAGTAGTGGAAATTTGGTAAATTGGATTACTTAAGGGGACATCTCATCAAGAATTTGTTTACGTTGGACTCGAAAACAACCAAATTGTAGTCAGCGGAAAAGCAAGCAAATGGAAGAGAGTTCTACAGGCGTGCAATTCTAAAAAAATGGCTTTGTTCATGGAATCTACATTTAGGTTTAGGCAAAGATAAAGAGTTGGGGGAATTATTGGTAGTGGTCTCAGCTAGACGAGTCTTTTTCGTTAAAGTTTGATGAGGTGGGACCATAGATTGGAGCTCAGTCGAGCACATAAAGATTGGGGGAAATTATTGATACTGGTTTCAGCTAGACCAGTGTTTTTCATGAAAGTTTGGTGATGAGCGACCATAGATTGGAGCTCAGACAAGCACTTTCCGTGAAAATAACGATAAAACAGAGATAGGCTCGCCACGTCTCTTCTGTAGGAAAGAGGTTTTTTGGGGTTTTTTTACACAGTGATCACCACTTATCAAGGCCCGGAAGCCACTCAGGGATAAGGGTTATTGCAAGTACATTACGTTAGTGTGGAGATTTGATGAAGTAGGGAAAAGAAAAGGGGCATCCCCCACTAGGCTACGAAATCTATTTTGAACTCTATCAAGGCAGGATAAGATCTTTCTAATGGGCTCCTGCTCATATGTGGTATTGTTGTTGTTATTATTGTTGTTGTTATTGTTATTGTTGTTGTTATTGTTGTTGCTGTTGTTGTTATTGTTGTTGATGTTATTGTTGTTGTTGTTGTTATTGTTTTGTTGTTGTTATTATTGTTGTTGTTATTGTTGTTGTTGTGGTTGTTATTGATGATGATGATGAGCAACAGTATCAGCATCATTCCTGATTTAGTTCGCATTCATTTTTCCAATTTCTTACAAGAATGATATCAGGTAGTTACGGGAGAGACCACGTAACGGTTGTCCCTTAGTGAAAGTGTTTCTGTGGAATGAACTGGATTTGAACGTTGCACATCAATGTTGTCGGTCCATGTTGTTAACCACTGAGCCATCGTCACCTCCTTGGTGATGATTTTAAGTGAAAAAGATGTGCACAGCGTTGGGGTTCGGTTAATTGCCTATAATTTATCTCGACCCCACGTTATAATTTAAGGAGAATGGGAGCTGCTAAAACATCTTATCCTGCCTTCAGAATAGACTTCATAGCCAAGTGGGGGATACCATTTTCTCTTCCCTGCAACCTCTTTCTCACAGAAGAGACGTTGCGATCCTGTTTCTGTTTTATCATTATTTTTATCGCAAGTGCTCGTCTGAGCTCTAATCTATGGTCCCCCCCTCGCCAAACATTCACAAGAAACACTCGTCTGGCTGAAAACGCTATCAATAATTTCCCCCAGTTTTTATCTGTGCCTAAGCTTAAACGTAGATTCCATGAACAAAGTTTCTTTCTTAGAACTGCACATTCGTGGAACTCTCTTCCCTTTACGTGCTTTCCAGCTGACTACAATATGGTCGTCTTCAAGTCCAATGTAAACAAATTCTCGATGAGCGGTTCCCCTTAAGTAATCCAATTTACCAAATTTAAACTTTTATCGATTACTATGGTATCGTCCTTTTGACCACTGTACACTCTCTCTTTAACCCTTATCCTCGAGTGACCTCTGGGCCTTGATAATTGGTGATCCCTTTCTAAAAAAAAAGTGAATCTTGGGTTTACTTTTAGCAGCTTTGTAACTCTCGCTTTCCTTATTTTGTCCTTTAGTCCTCACATTCCATGAGAAAATGTAAGAAGCCATCAGACGTACCCCTCCACCGTACTGTATACCGATACTCTATGGCTGACTGGGATAGCTTCCGTACATTCATATCTGATTTACCTCTGCACTCCATGTTTAAAAAGGAAGTGTCCTCTATAGTATCAGATCTGACCGAATGGTTAATTGTAGGCATAGACCAATTCATACCATCTAAAAAATTCCAACAAAAACCTAACAGCCAGCCATGGTTCTCCCCAGAATGTGCTGCTGCTATCGCGCACAGAAATCACTTTTTCCATAACTACCAACGTAATAGATGCACTGAGACTAAAGCTGCTTTCAGGACTGCCAGCAACCACTGTAAAAGAGTAATAAAAAATGCAAGAGAGCTATATGCCCAGTCTGTTAAATCCAAGGTAGCTGATCAGCGGCTTGGTTCCCACCAGTTTTGGCAAATAACAAATAGGATCTTGAACAGAAGTGTGCGTTCTATCCCAACCATTATCAATGGACCAGAGGTTATCTCGTCAGCATCAGACAAGGCCAAACTATTTGCAAAGAACTTTGCAGCTAATTCTACCCTATGCGACGAAGGCCATCAACTCCCCACATTTCCTCCTATAACACAGAACAAGCTAGGTAACATACAAATATCCGTGCATGAGGTCGCCAAGCTAATAAAAAACCTAGATTCCAGTAAAGCAACTGGCCCTGATGGCATCCCAATTATAGTGTTAAAAAAGCTTCAACCAGAACTTGCTCCCATACTTACGAAACTATTTAAGCGCTGCCTTAAGGAGAAGTGCTTTCCGACCCCCTGGAAGACCTCCTCAGTTTGCCCTGTATTTAAGAATTCAGGTGATAAGTCATCTCCCTCTCAATACAGACCAATAAGTCTTCTCTGTGTTATGAGTAAGTTACTTGAATCAATATTAAATAGAGAAATAGTAAACCACCTCAGCAGGAATAACCTTCTTAGTGACACACAATATGGTTTCCGCTCTGCAAGATCTACCGCAGATGTGCTGACGGTTATATCCCACAGGATTAGTGAATCTCTTGACAAAGGCTTCCTTTCTAGGGCAATTGCTCTCGACATATCAAAGGCCTTTGACAAAGTATGGCATAAGGGTCTACTTCACAAGATTTCCAGCTACGGTATAACTGGAAATGTTTTCTCAATCATTAAATCATTTCTCTCTGATAGGCTCATAAGAGTAGTGGTAGATGGACAAAAATCGGAGGCCTGCAATATAAATGCTGGAGTCCCTCAGGGGTCAATCCTGGGCCCAACTCTCTTCCTGATCTACATCAATGACCTCCCTAAACACATACTTAAATCATTCGTTGACATCTATGCTGATGACACGACCATCTACGGCAACACATCAAAGGCTGTAAATGACGAAGTTCTCTCGGATTCTCTCTCCTCTGATCTCGAGCGCGTGGTTCAGTGGGGGAAGATGTGGCTAGTTACCTTTAATGCATCCAAAACCAAACTCCTATCCTTACATCATCAACGCTCTGATCCCCAGCTGGCATCAATTGTGATGGATGGCTCTCGTCTGGGTGAGGCCCCGTGTTTTGACAAGCTTCTGGGTTTGACCTTTACTCCTGATCTGAAATGGAACACGTACATCAAGTCTGTGGCCAAGGTCGCAGGAAAGATGGTGGGATCCTTCTACCGCTCCAGAAGATATCTCACTACTGATGCAATTCTCTATCTATATAAAAGCCAAGTACGGCCAAGGATGGAATACTGTTGCCATATCTGGGCAGGAGCTGCCAAAAACAGCCTATCATGCCTTGACAGAGTACAAAATAGACTTCGTGGTTTAGTGGGGGATGCCCTTTTCTCTACCCTGCAACCCCTCTCCCACAGAAGAGACGTTGCGAGCCTATCCTTGTTTTATCGTTATTTTCATGGCAGGTGCTCGTCTGAACTCCAATCTCTGGTCCCCCCTCGCCAATCTTTCACGAAAAACACCCGTCTAGCTGAATCCACTGTGAAAAATTTCCCCCACTCTATATCTGTGCCTAAATCAAAACGCGGATTTCATGAGCAAAGCTTCTTTCTTAGAACTGCACGCCTGTGGAACTCTGTTCCGTCTGCCTGCTTCCCTCCGGACTACAACTTGGATGTCTTCAAGTCTAATGTTAACAAATTCCTAATGAACCGCCCCCCTAATTAAACACTTCATAAAATCTCCTCACTAACGTGATGTACTTACAATAACCCTTATCCCTGAGTGGCTTCCGGGCCTTGATAAGTGGTGATCACTGTGTAAAAAAAAAAAAAAAAAAAAAAAAAAAAGCAATATTTCTGACAAAGAGGGAAGAATTGCTGTTTCCTAGGTCAAAGTCTATTCCATCTAGTACTTATAGTTGGCAATTTTTTTGACTTTGAACTTGTATTTTTTTAGCTTCCTTACATCAAGTGGCTTCATGCATTGTCTAAAGTGATGTTCATTTTTTTTTTTTTAAATTGTCGAATTTAGAGAAAAGAAAAGCAAAATTATTTTATTATATGTATTGACTAACCTGGATGCCCGGCATTGCCCAGGTGTTTGGAGATATTTGTTAAGAAAAAAAAAAAGGTTGTAGTAGTCAGGCAGGTTCGAACCTGTGACGCAAAGGTGGAAAAGAAAGTGGGGGTGTGTAAGGGTGTTGGTTGAGCAAAAAAAAAAAAGGAAAATTGCGATAGGAGTAGTAACCAGGTTCAACCCATAATGCACCAGAGGAAAAAGAGGTGAATAAAAGCAAAAAAAACGTTCTTATCGATGAGCCTACCGTGGTAGTGACGTCACAGGCGGTTGAAATAACACCTTTTATGCAATCTCATTTACGCAATCTTTGAATGATTTGCAAAAAATGTCAGCAAATAAAAAGACTCTCCCTGTAAAAAAGTGCCCAGTTGAGAGTGAAAGAATTATTAATATTTTGGGCCAATTTTTCGATATTTGTCGTCCGAAGAGTCGAGCTTCAAAAGGATACCAATCTCATGAAAATCCGTTGCCTCTGTCAAAAGTTTTAGGAAGACATACAAACATACATACATATATACATACATGCATACATACATACATTTAAACAGACAGGTGAGATTTATATTATAGACTAGCGAGGCGTACCCAGTGTTGCCCGGGTGTTGGGGGGGGAGGTAAAAAAAAAAAGTAAGTATGAGGATCGAACCCGAACCCGAACCCGAACCCTTGAGGCAAAGTTGTAAATTAAAGTGTGAAAAAAAAAAACGTGCGATGTTAACCATTGCCTCACCGCAAGATGCTAACGGAAACACGTTTGAATTTATTTAATTAGTTGGATTTGGCAGGTGCCCGTTTTAATGAGTTAAAGAGGTCAACTGCGGGATGGTATTCATTTACTGCTGAACGTTTTTTTTCCCCCACCCCAAGATGTTATAGGAAAAAGACTATCCCACATGCGGCGAGCGACAAATATTGAATATTTATCTTCCCGAAATCGAGCAAATTAAATAGACAGGTGAGCTTCGTTGTTAACTGTGAGATATTACGATGTCTATGTGATATAAAAAGTTTTAAAAAGTTGTTAAGCCTTTTGTTGACATACAGAAAAAGCAAACACACATACAAGCATACATACATTTTCGCTTTTATATATATAGATGATTTATCCTCTTTTCTTTTTGTTTCCAGTTTTTTCAGAAAACTGTGCCTGCGATATACGAGCAGGACCAGGATCTTCTGATGCAAACGGCTTTTCTAATCAAATACAATGCGAAAAAGATGAAGAAGTAAGTACAGTTTTTTGTTTGTTTTCTTGTTTTATTTGTTTCAGCTTTTAACTTTGTTATGAGATCAGAGAAAGAGAGAATGAAATGTCAGTGAACTCTTAAGTATATTGACCTCCATTGTCCGGTCCTTTTTTTCCCAAATTACTGCCAGACCTTGATTAACAATGCTGTTTTAGTTCCCTTTGTGTGCCCCGATGAACAACTTCCTTTTTCTTTGTTCTGCTGGTAAACATATTTCCTCTTTTTTTTCTTTAAATTTTGTTAATCTCTGCTTTTGGTATTTTACTTTCTAATACTTTTCAATTAAAATTATATCAGGAATCTAGTGGTGTTGATTGTTTTTTTTTGTTTTGTTTTGTTTTTTTTAACAAAAAAATATACTTGATTTCCGCTGTTTGACCATATGCTTTTCCATTTGACAACTGCCACTAACCCCAACATGATTTCCATAGTCTTCTTTTTCATTTTCTCCTCTGGCCATGTCGTTGTCCTTTATTTCTCAAATTACTGCCACACCTTGATTAACAATCCTATTTTAGTTCCCTTTGTGAGCCTTGATGAAAACTTCCTTTGCTTTTGTTCTGTTGATAAATTTATTTCCTGTGGCTATGAGTTGGGCTCTGAGTGTGTGTGCATGACACCAGCGTGGAAAACAACTCTCTCAATGCTAACATCCACATTTTAGTTTTTCTGCCAAAGCCTCTTTGTCGTCAGTTGACGTCAGCTCATTTTGATCTGTTCCGAACCACAGCCTGCATTCAACTGTGTCAAACTGGAAATTGCCCTCTACTGTTGCAAACCCAAGAGGGTCCATAATCTGTCCTGAACTGTTGTAAATGTCACAAAACTGATTGTCTCCTCTAAAACTGCCTGTAAATTAACTCTAAATATATCGGCCTCTATTGTCTGAGTTTTTTTGTTCTCATTACTACCTCACCTTGATTAACAATATTATTTCAGTTGCCTTTTGTGTGCCTTGGTGAACAACTTCTTATACCTTTGTTCTGCTGATAAACTTATTTTTTGCTATCTTTTTTCCTCTACCGGTTTTACTACTTAGAATGGGGGGAGGTCGATAATATCACAAACGAAGGAGAGAGAGAGTGAAAGAGAAAGATAGAAAGCAAAAGAAATGCAGAGGGGGGGGGAGCCAAAAAGTACATTCTTTTCTTACTTTAAAAAAAAAATGATTTATTCACCTTAAAGGATATGAACCTTTCAACAATATAAGATCCTTTTCAAACGATTTTTTTGTTTGTTTGTTTGCTTTTTTTTTTTTTTTTTTTTTACAAAAGAGTTACCACTTATCAAGGCCCGGGGGCCACTCGAGGATAACAGTTAATAAGTGTATAGTAGTCAGTGGAAAATTGACTTCCAAACTTATTTTGTCTGATGTTTCTTTGGAGGTTATTTCCTCCATCCATCCATAGCCCGTGAGCCCCCTGGAGGGGCATAGGCCATCTACAGCTTTGCAGATGCTTTTGTAACGAGGAGTTCTTTTTACAGGGTGAGGGTGCTGGCCCCACGCCTAACCTTCCCAGAAGGTACATACAGTGCTTCACCTTCCCAAATGATCACCCATCTGGTACTGGCCAGACTCAACGTTGCTTAACTTTGGTGATCTGACGAGAACCGGTATGTCAACGTGATTGCGCGGCACAATACTATTTCTCCTAAATATTATTTGCGATCAAATTCAAAACATTCTATTAAGTCATGATCTCTTCTAAAATGGTCACTCATCTGGTACTGGCCAGGCCCAATGTTGCTTAACTTTGGTGATCTGGCGAGAACCGGTGTATCAACGTGATTGTGCCGTACTAAGTTATTTCCTGCTACTCATTAAGTTTATGACCTAAACTTTGGGACTCTAATTAAGATTGAACTCCAATAAACGTTTGACCTCAGATAACCTTGAATGTTTGAAAGGTCGTTAAACAACAATAAACTAATAAACCTAGTTCAACACATTCCGGTATGTAAAATATCATATTCAACTGAATACGATGAGGATTGCCAGCCTGAAAAATATAAAAGTGTCTGATTAGTTTTTGATCACAATTCAAGAAAACGTCTGGTGCTACCAGATAAGGCTGCCTGAAGATACCGGTTTCCTGACCTAAGATGCACCAAATATTGTTTTGTTTTTTGTTTTTTTCTTTTTTTTCTTTTTCTATTAAAACTACTGTTCTCATCTTGAGTATAATTTACACAACGTTTTGGTCGATGTAACCTCCAGCCTTCTTCAGGTGTATCAAAACTTAGAACTATTTCTGTCAAACTCAGGGAATATGCATGGAATTTCGAACGGAACCTTTTATTTAATCTATTGTAGGTAGCATGCTCTTGTTCCATCAGCCATGAATGAATAGAAGTTGCGAATTGTGAATTACTTAGGACTTTTATCCAATCATGGTCGACAGAACAAGAGCATGCTAGCCCTGCAGATTAAATAAAGGGTTCTATTCGAAATTTTGTGCAAAATATCCAAATGGTATATATATTATTTAATTGGAATTATTGAGATGAGTATTATTTATTAATTTATTTATTGCGGACTATTGCAACTAAGAAAGATGAGGATAATAGTCCGCAATAAATAAATTAATAAATAATACTCATCTCAATAATTCCAATTAAATAATATATATACCATTTGGATATTTTGCACAAAATTTCGAATAGAACCCTTTATTTAATTCCAAATTTTTTTTTTAATCAATTTTCACCCCAAACAAGACACAGTGCCACTTTGAAGCAGGGGCTACTATCAGGGACTTAATTAGCAGGGGCATTATGAAGGGAGATGAGTAGCAAGATGTTTGTTCACATTACACTTGAACTTCTGCATATCAGTACAGTTGGGAAAGCAGAATCCCAGAAGGGAGTTCCAAAGTCTTGCAGTTCTGGGGAAAAAACTATTGGAGTAAAAATATATATACAATTGGGTAAGGCTCCGACCATGGAATATCAGATAATAAATAAACATGGATTTATAAAGCCAAAAAAATCCAACCTTGATCACCCTTTGGGGCCCGTAGCGCAGTGGATAGAGACGTTGAATCTCTACAGTTCCAGGTGAGAATTGTCTGAAGATAGCGGTTTCAATCCTACCCAAAACCAGCTTACTTGGCCAAAAACGTGGTGAGGCGACAACTATGGAAGGCAGTAATTGCTGAGGATGCAGTTAGGAGATTCGGAGTTTCTATCCCGTCGTGGTTACCATCTGATGAAGGCCAGAGGAATAGTTGGCCGAAACGTTGTGAAACAACAATTAAGAAAGATGAGGATAATAGTCGGCAATAAATAAATTAAAGATTTTCAAGTTCAACAAGATACGCCTGAAGAAGGTTGAGGTTACATCAACCGAAACATTGTGAAAATGTCACTCAAGATGAGAACAGTACTTTAAAGAATCCAAATAATACAAACGATGAGGATTGCCGACCTGAAAACTAAAAAAATATCTGATTACTTTTTAATTGCACTTAGTGACACTAGTCAAGATGAGTTATCAAATCTTTGAATTCAAAAAATCATTTGCATAAAAATTGTAAATTGATTCCATGTAAAATATGTTTTTGTTGTGCGAATCTCATTTAGGTCATTTCCTTTTTTGAAGTTGCTATGCGTACCCGTCCCAGATCCACCCTTGGGTGCACTAGGCAAAAAAATCACCCATGCATACCGTATCGCTGGTCACGCCCATATTGTTGTTTGTGTCGCCGTGAAAGCCCAGAATCTGGATCAGGCTGAAGAGGCGATGGATTTCGAATGAAACGCTTTCTATAGTTAAATGGGTCGAGCGGTTAAAATAATTGCATCCTGATACAGTTGGTAAATGGTTCTATCTTGCCTCATGGTAACTTTTGGCAACAATTTCGTCATTTTATATTATTGCCATCACTACTACTACTACTACTACTACTACTACTACTACTACTACTACTAATAATAATAATAATAATAATAATGATGATGATGATGATAAACAACTTCTAAAACACAACCAAAGCAAAATATGATGAAAGTAAAAATAAAATAGATAAACCCCATAATTTATTATACCATACCTGTTCACACTTATCACAATATTCTGTGGATCTATATTAAAAAACCTTGTTAAACTTTGTGACATATTTCCATTCTATGGAGGTCAGGTGCGAACGAACACCCCATAATTTTATAATACCATATTTCTTCAAACTGAAACATAATTATCAAAGTATACTTACGCAGATAGATATGAACAGTCTTTATTAAAGTTTGTGCCTATTTCCATTCTATGGAGGCCAGGCGTGAATGCAGACCCCCACAATTTTATTATACCATCCCTATTTAAGTTTAAACATACTTATCAAAGTATTATTATGTACATCTATATCAAAAGCACTTGTAAACGTTTTTTGTTAATTTTTAAATTTTTTATTTCCATAATTTGTGGGCCAGGGCGCGAACGCAGATCCCACAATTTTAATGAACCACCATTCTGCCAGATCAAACATACCCATTTCTGTGTCTCGATACATCTTCTATCATTATATGTAATCAGTTCTTTAAAATAGTCAACCATATAGGAGGCTATTCGTGACCAGACACACACATACATCCAGCTTTATATATATATATATATATATATATATATATATATATATATATATATATATATATTTTTTTTTTTTTACTTCATAAGTTTTGGTTTCAGTTTTGATTTCTATTCAAGCTGATGCATCAGTCATATCGATATATTTTTTTATTTTTGAAATCACAACTTTATAATGCATAAGAATCGATAGAACATTAAATCAAAATATCATTTTTAAGTGTACTTTATGACCGGGCTTTGCCAGGCGTTCGTGCTAGCTTAGATAAATACTTTATGCTAACATCAATATATTACATATGAAAGAGTCCGCTATGGTATTTCCTCAGGTCATTATTATTATTATTATTATCATCATCGTCGTCATCATCATCATCATCATCATCATCATCATCATAATCATAATAATCATAATCATATATATATATATATATATATATATATATATATATATATATATATATAGCTGGCTTGTGTCCCAGCGTTGCCTGGTATATTAAATTAACTCAAGAAATTCCACGCCCAATCTTGAATTATTAATACTAATTCACAATTCTTTTTTTTTTTTTTCTGTTTATTGTTAATATTTCCGTTCGTATTATTATTATTATTATTATTATTATTATTATTATTATTATTGAGAACAGGCTGACCTGAGTCCCGGCATTGCCAGGGAAAGTAGATTAACTCAAAATATTTCATGCCCAATAGTGAACCATTGACATGTAGTACGTCACACTTTTTTTCCTTCAGTTTATTGTTAACATTTCTTCTTCTTCTTCTTCTTCTTCTTATTATTATTATTGTTGTTGTTGTTATTATTATTAAAAACTAGCTAACTCGTGTCCTGGCGTTACCTGGTATATTAGATTAACTCAAATTCCTTTCCCAATCTTGAACCACTTACTTGTACCAATTCACACTTCTTTCTTTTTTTTTTTTTCTGTTTATTGTTAACATTTCCGCTCTTTTTTTTATCATCAAGAATATGCAAATAAATGCAAATTTCTGTGTGTTTCCCCCCCGACCCTAATCCTAACTCTTGTGAATTTACGACTGATAAAATTAGATTCATAAAAGATACACGTCTGAAATGAGGACAACCCTAAGAGTGATACGTACCGAATACCTACTTGTAGGTGGGAGACTTTGAAGGATACATCGTGATATAGTAGCTGATCTGTTGTCACAGCAAAAAGCGCTGACGATATTAACTCCTACTACACATACTATCTATATTATTTAATTGGAATTCATTGAGATGAGTATTATTTATTAATTGTTATTTATTGCGGACTATTATTCTCATCTTTTATTAGTTGTTTCATGACGTTTCGGACAGCTATTCCTCTGGCCTTTGTCAGGTGGTAACCATGACGGATAGGAACTCTAAATCTCCTGACTGCATTCACTGCAATTACTGCCTTCCATAGTTGTTGTCGTCTCATCACGTTTTGGCCAGGTAAGCCTCTGGCCGGCTTTGGGCAGGATTGAAACCGCTATCTTCAGACAATTCTGACCCTGACTAAGGCCAGAGGAAATAGTTGGCCAAAACATTGTGAAACAACTAAGAAAAAATGAGGATAATAGTCCGCAATAAATAAAAATTAACACACACGCTATTGTATTAATACATAGATAAGCGTTGAGAGTTATAAATAGTTTTGAACAGTCATTACTGGAAAGTTTGCGATTTTTTTTTTTTAACAAATTTTAAGATCTTCTTGAATTATCTCCCCCTGTTCTAAATGGAGTTTTTCAAAAATGAAAGAAAAAAAAAAATTGTTCACAATAACAAAAATGCACAAGTGCCCCAACAATTTATAACAAACAAAATATAAATTGACTTTAACTCAAAAATCTAATTTATAAAACTTACTATGATGTTCCTATTTACTTGCCTCCCCACGAGGGCAGAGTTAGACACAAGGTCAGTTTTTAATGTAGGGGAAAAACCAGCTCCTCAAAAAGGGGCACTCCAGATAGGAACAAATATACAAATTGCCTCAGTGTAGAAGGATTTCTCCTCCACTAATCAAGGGCAGAAAATGTGAAGTGTAGCATTAGGTGTATCAGAAGCGGCCATTAAAAATGCGTGATAAGAATCAATAATTCAACTTACTATCTTTTCGAAGCTTATAACTACTTGAAAAATGTAAATCAAACCCTAATTTTTTTTCAATTAAAGAAGCAAAGACCAAATTTAACAAAAATAGCAGGTTTAATAGCAAATTATGCAATATTTGTTTTTTTAAATCGGTTTTCTTTAAGAAGATTTGAAGAAAATAAACGAAATTTTACTTACGTCGATTATAAAAAATCGATATAAATTCCAAAAAATCACTTACCTATAAACAAATACTATTGAATGTTTAGTTCCATTCTTCATTGTTCAGAATTTATCCATATTTATATTTTAAATTCCATATATTTTTTAAATAAAAGGCTTTTTTAAAGCGAGGGTCGTACAAAATCGCATTTTCTTATCTTGTTTTGCGCCAAGCTTAACAGAGCTCCTCCTGCTACTATGAAATTTATCAAATATGGATTCGTCAAAGGGACATAATGTTTCTTTTTTATTGCGTGTGTTAACCAAAATTAGTATTTTTCGTCCTCTGTAGTTAAAAAGAAACACACATTCACTTATAAGTTTTTCCTCTAAAACAAAAAATCCAGTTCACCGATTTTTTTTTTTAATTCTTTTAATGAAATATACGAGTTTTTGATTGATATATTTTAATACTTCTTTATCAACTGAATTTTTTTTTTCGATATCTAAAAAAAGAAAACATTGAATGAAATAGAAAAATTTGTCGTCAGCGTCCAGTATTTACTTGACGACATAAGCATAACATCAGCTTTCATTAAAAAAAAAAAAAAAAAAACTCAACGTGGTTTTTTAAAAAAAAAAAGGTTTAACACTTTGGACTTTACAGGTAAATTTCCAAAAAACTATTCCTTTTTTTTTTTTGTTTTAAATTAGAATATTTTCTTTATTGATCTTTTATCTTCAATTTATGATATATAAAACTTTGGTACATAAATTAATTATTAAAATGGGGGGGGGGATTTAAAAAAAAAACGTTTGTCTAAAATATTATATTTGATTTATTGGAAAGAGCATAAAATTTCACATTGACCCTGAAAATACTGTAAAAATTGAACCAATAGAAAAATTTTGATAGATTTTTAAAGTTTAAAAATTTAAAAATATTTAACTCGTAAAATTCAATTGATTTCATTACGGAAAAATAAATGGGTGCCTAAACGCCCGCCGGCACTTTGTAAACACTGTTTTTTAAAAAATAAAAAAAGAATATTTCTATTATTTTTTAAACAACTTTAATAGTTTATTTTGGAAGTATATTCCATACAGAAAATAAACGACCCACTTTAAAAGGAGAAATTACGAGTTTTTTTATATTTTATTTGCAGTTTTCTGTCAGGGGTATCAAAAATTCCTCCAAATTTCTGATAAACCTAGTGTAGCATCAAAACAGATACTACTCTGTGATCTTGACCCACTCAGTCTTTACTACAAATACTATTATGGCGTGTGTTCTACAGAATTGTCTAATCTATTCCCTGCTTCCTTTATTCCAGCTCGTTTGACCCATTGGTCTAGTGGTCTTCATCGATTCACAGTTTTTATACCTCATTATAATACAACTTCCTATTTCAGTAGCTTCTTTCCAGGGACTGCAAGCTTGTGGACAGTGTTCGCACAAACTTGAAAAGTCTTTGAATTTTGAGTTTTACCTTGAAAAGGACTTATTTTTTAAATTGCCCTGAAAAGTTTTTGAAAATAAAGAAAATGTCTTAAAAGTCCTTGAAAACATGGAAAATGCCTTGAAAAGCATATTTTTTTTATGTCCAATAAAAATTTGTGTCAAAATATTAAAAATAAAACCGAAATAAATACTATTAAATTATTTTTTAAGTATTAATAGAAATACCATTAAAATATTTTTTAAAATATTGAAAATAAAATCGAAAATTGAAATTGTGTTATATCGTGAAAACAAGAGTTGCGTCCCTTTGTTTTCCATATTAATAACAATAAAGGGACGTAACTCTTATGCAGGAAGTTTTTTTAATTTTTTTTTTTATTCAATTTTTCACTCCAAACTAGGCACAGTGCCACTTTGAAGCTGAGGCTACTATTAGGGACTTAATTAGCGGGGTCATTATTAAGGGAGATGAGTAGAAAGATGTTTGTTAACATTACACTTGAACTTCTGCATATCAGTGCAGTTGGGAAAGCAGAATCCCGGAAGGGAGTTCCAAAGACCTGCAGTTCTGAGGAAGAAACTATTGGAGTAAAAGGCTTTCTTGCACCTAGGGATCTCTACTGTAAAGGGATGAGACTTAGTAGCTTGTTGGGTTTGTCGGGAGTAGTTACGTCGGGGAGGTACAAGTGTTTGCAGTTCGTCAGAGCATTCACCATTAAAGTATTTGTAGAACAGGCAGAGGGATGCAACATCTTGTCGATGGGACAGAGGCTGAAGCCTAGATGACAGTTCAGGACCTATCAGGTTTGCGACTCTCTTTTGAATCCTGTCCAGGAGCGAGAGACAAGCAGCAGACGCACCAGCCCAGATGTGACAACAGTACTTCATACATGGGCGAATGGTGGCCTTATAGAGGTATAGGATACTGTCAGGCATAAGTAGTTTTCTAGCACGGTAGAGGGAGCCAACCTTCCTTGCAGCAGCCTTGGCAATACTCTCAATGTATCTATTCCAGTTCATATTCCCTGTAAACGTTAGGCCGAGGAGTTTAAAAGAAGTACTTTCAGGCAATGTGTTCTTGGCCATTGCTATTGGTGGTAGAGGTTTCTTGTAGTTGAAGGAAACAAGCTTAGTCTTAGCAGCATTGAATGTGACCAACCATTTTTGTCCCCATTCCACGACAGATTGGAGGTCATCCTCTAGTGTTTCTGCCATTTCCTTGGATATGTGTTCATTTGTTTTCCCTTCATATCTGTTAACTTTGTCATTTACGACCTTTGATGTGTTGCCATAGATGGTCGTGTCATCAGCATAGATGTGCACGAATGATTTAAGTATGTGTTTTGGGAGATCATTGATGTAAATGTCCACTCTCGAAAATTGAAATTGTGTTATATCGTGAAAACAAGAGTTGCGTCCCTTTGTTTTCCGGAAAATAACAATAAAGGGACGTAACTCTTATGCAGGAAGTTAAAAAATAAATGTCCACTCTCGTATTCCCTTATCAGACAGCTGTCTTCTCTAAACCTAAAACTAATGGCCACCAAGCAGGTATGAGGTAGAAAGCAATTTAGAAATGCATTAAACATTCTTATGCACAACAGGAACGTAAAGAACGATGAGTGTGATAGTGTCCTGAAAGAATCTGATACTTTTGTTGTCATTGGATTTGAAAAGTTTGTTAGGTTCAACCACTGGAGTGAAGATGATAGGTTAGACCAACTGTTTGCGACCTACATGACTTGTTACAGCAAGCTGTTTCAAGCTGTGAAAACTGTTCTGGTGCTCTCTCATGGTCAGGCCAGGCCAGTATAGAGATAGGATTCTCCGTGAACAAGGAAATAGAGGTGAAGAATATGAAGGATGAAACTGTAGTGGCACAGAGGATCATCTGTGACCAGGTTAAAGCCGCAGGGGTGGGGGTCAAATCCCAATAACTGACCCTCTGATTGTTTCATGCTCCATGGCTAGACAGAGGTATGACATGTACTTGGAAAAGCAAAAAGAAGAGAGGCAAAAAGATACGCAAAAATTCCAGAGAAAGACAGAAAGTGAACAGATAGAAAAAACTAAATAAGAAGAAAGTGACGTTATGTCATTGACTTCATCAGCAGATACCCTTGTTCTGACAGCAAAAAATTCTGGGAATTTGAATCTGTTGAAAAGTCAAATGCCTTCAGAAAATCGGCCTTTGACAAAAAAAAAAACAAAAAAAAACATGAACTTCCTAAACTCAAAAAAAGGCTTCAAACTGAACAAGAGGAAGATTGATTGATTTAGAATCAATGAATGAATGTGTAGTGATGAGCTTAAGTTGTAAATAGTTGACAGTTTCGTTGCACAGAAAATTTCATGTAACTTCATTGACAAGTGTAAGAAGGCAAGCAACATAACAGAACATACAATAAAACTACTTCATGAAATAAAAAACAAATAGAAATGACTTTTCCTGTTATCAATTTTTAAGTTTTTTGGTTTATTGTATCATTGAATTTTGTTTGGAGAAGGCCTTGAAAAATTTTGAAAAGCCTTGAAAAATTTTGAAAAGCCTTAAAAAAATTTTGAAAAGCCTTGAAAAAATTTGAAAAGCTTTGAAAAAATTTGAAAAGCCTTGAAAAATTTTGAAAAACCTTGAAAATTTTTTAAAAGTCTTAAAAAATTTGAAAAGCCTTGAAAAATTTTGAAAATCCTTGAAAAATTTTGAAAAGCTTTGAAAAAATTTGAAAAGCCTTGAAAAATTTTGAAAAGCTTTGAAAAATTTTTAAAAACCTTGAAAAAATTTGAAAAGCCTTGAATAAATTTGAAAAGCCTTGAATAAATTTGAAAAACCTTGAAAAATTTTGAAAAACCTTGAAAAATTTTGAAAAGTCTTGAAAAATTTTGAAAAGCCTTGAAAAATTTTAAAAAGCTTTGAAAAAATTTGAAAAGCCTTGAAAAATTTTGAAAAGCCTTGAAAATGAACATTGAAAATCTGTATGAACCCTGGTGGACCTCTCTTCCTACTCACTATTTTCCTTCTTCATACAGGCTTAGTTTTTTTATGACTAAGGTCAATAAGCATCTCCGGTCTTTGTAATAATTAGCTTTTATTCTTGTTAGCTGCTTATGTCAAGTGGTTTCATGCCTTGTTGAGAGCGATTTAAAAAAAACAAAAAAAAAAACAAGTGAAGCATGCATGGTCCCCCATTAGTACATAGTGAACGAAGCATAAAAAAATTACTAAGTTCACGTTCTCCCCCTTCCCCCCTCCATTTAGCCTCAAAAGTCCCTAGGGGACATCAAATCCTAGTGAAAATAAACAAACAGTGCAGTTTTAAGCCTTAACATATGTAATTTTGAGTTCAGCACCATGCAAAACTGCTAAATCGACATACACAGAAAATTTTGGACGAATATAGTAAAATAGTCCCAAGAATGGAGTGTTTTTATTAGCCCTAAAAGAGCCCATGAGGCACACCCAAGAGTTATTGCAAAGTATAGAAAAACAAAATTATATAGAAATCAGTTAGTTACAACTTTTCACAAAGTTTTATAAAAATCCAAGACATCAATTTTTTTTAATAAGCACAAAAGTGTCAATTTTAGCCATTTTTAACCTGAAAAGTACCTCTAGAGGGCAACCGGAGTTTTCCCGGAAAATCCGTTCTGTTACTTTTTTTACTCATATCATGTTTAATGCTTGTGCAAAATTTCAAAAAAAATTCCTAGGCGTAGTTCTTGAAAAAAGTGCGGACAGACAAACAGACATGGGTGAATTTACAGGCCCACCCTTTTTTTTTGTTGGGGGACCAAAAAAACAAAAACTCCAGATAAGACATGAAGTCACTTGGTGTGATGAGCTAAGAGGAACAAACGATGCTCATTGCAAAGACAGCAGACGCCTTTTGTCTTGAAAAGATACAGACTACAGTATTTCACAAGCCTGCAGTTCTTAGAGAGAAGCTACTGGAATAGGAAGAAATGAGGTATCAAAACAATGAATTGGTGGGAGACTACTAGACCAACAAGTTAAATGAGCTGGAACAAAGGAAGCAGGGAATAGAGCTGAAGAACACGTGTCATAATCTAATACAGGGTGGCCCGCTTAAAAGTAGCCCAGAAAAATGTAGTCGAGAGGATGAACATTTGTTTATTGTTTAAATTACCTGTAGTGTTATAAAAGATGCTGGGAGTGCTCCCACTGACCTCTTATATTAATGAGGTATCCCTCCGTTGTCCTAATGGACCATCTGTAGTCATGTCTTGCTATGTGCCCTGCCTGTCTGTGTTTTGCATTACAAGAATTCGAACCGTTTGTTTGAGGGTGGGTCCGTAGATCATAAAGAAGGTTCAATCATCAAGGGTCACTAAGATATTTGTTAAGTTTTTCTATGGCTCAATTTTTAGGGATATCTATACTAATTATTTTTTTAGCAAATTATTTTTTATTTTCATTATTAAATCCAGTTGATAAATAAATTGTTTTTTTTTTACATTTTTTTTTTCTAATATGCGACACTCCACCTTGCTTGTATGTCTCTTGGATATTTGTGGTCACTAATAAAACATCAACAGTCCTTTGTGATGTATTGAACCGCTAAACCAGATTCATTCTCTAGTTTATTAAATATTTTCTTCTGATTTCTGCAAAGATTAGTCATTTAAAATTATTTGTTAGCGCTGAACCCCAACAATTTGAAATCATTATAATGTCTGTTTAACTATGCTAGCAAAAGTAGTGTTTTGCCTTTAATATAATTCCAACTTTTGTGAACAATAGACGTTTTAGGGCTAAACAATTTAGTTAATTATTTTGTCGCTTCAATAAATAATGAAAGATTGCCAGTTTTTGTGGTATTGTCTAATCGTTGAATGTTTGAGTTAAAGAGAAAGACGAATGATTCTCAGATCGCCAAGTTCGCCGTGTTGAAGAACACAAAAATCCGTCCTGTTCCCTTTTCGACGCTATCGCAAACAAGCCTTCTTCTACTCACCTCAGATTGCGAAGTACAAAGGTTCAATCATCAGGGGTCACTAAGATATTTGTTAAAGGTTTTTCTATGGCTCAATTTATCGGGATATCTATACTAAATTGTTAATATTAGTGAAAAAAAAAAATGTTTTACGAAACAGAGGATCGATACCCATGCATATTTTTTTATTCAAAAAAAAAAAAAACATGATCTAAGAGGAGGCAACTCAAAGAAAAAAGGGATCTATACATTTTTGGGCACGTTTAACAAAGGTTGCAGATACTGCCTGTATATCTTCTCTGGTGATTCTCCTGATAGCTTTAGTAATGTTCTCCTTTAGTTGGTCTAGATTGTGAGGATTATTTGCATAAACTTTTTGTTTTAAAGTACCCCCAAAGATAAAAATTACACGATAACAAGACGGGGAACATGGTGGCCATAACCCTTTGCTTATTGTTCTCTCTTCCGTAAACATGTCATGAACTCGTGTCAATGATCTGTGAGACGTGTGGCATTTAGCACCATCTTGTTGGAAAAAGAATTGCATTTTGTCACGTGGTGTCAGTTGGTTGTTAAGAGAAAGATGAGATAGATTGGGCTACTTTTAAGTAGGTCATTCTGTATATAAAAGGCTATATGTCTGTCTGTCTCCATTTTTTCAAACTCTATCTCCTCCAAAGCTAAATGTCATAGAACGGCGCCAGGGGCCTCAAATGATTGAATTTTATATGGACCATTCTTTTATGGGTCTTTAGCCGGTTAAAATTTTAAGGGGTCAAAAATGGGTCAAAATTTTAAGGGGTAAAAAAATGGTTAAAATTTTAAGGGGTCGATAATGGTTAAAATTTTAAGGGGTCAAAAATGGGTCAAAATTGAAAAAAAATCGTTAAACAATTTCTACATTAATCTTAGTTTATTTTTAATTTTAATTTTTAATCAGTTCATATGCGTGTCACGTTGGTACAGTGGTAACGTCACCAGCTTTAAATGCTACAGTTTTGTTTTTGATTCTAGCTGATGGCACCCAAAATACTTTTTTTTTTTTTTTTTTTTTTTTTTTTTACTTTTGAAATCACAACTTTATAATGATATATATGAAATTTGGACAAATTAAAATATCATATTTAAGTGTATTTTATGACCGGGCATACGCTAGTATAATACATAAAACTCACTATGTCTGTCTGTCTATTTGTCTCCATTTTTTCAAAGTGCATCTCCTCTAAGATGCAAGGTTGCAGAGTGGCATGAGAAAGGTCAAATAGTTGCATTTTTTGTGGATTGTTCTTTTATGGGGTTTTAGCCAATAAAAATAGCTGCTAAGGAATCAGAATTGGACAAAAAAATTGGAACTTGGCAGGCATAAGTCGACTTAAATAACGATTAAGGCTGGAGCGCTATATGTTTTGGTTTCAATTTTAGCTGATGGCACCACAGTCAGATTTTTTTTTTACTTTTGAAATCATTACTATATAATTTTTTAAATCATTACTATATAATTTTTTAAATAATTGCTATATAATTTTTGAAATCCTTGCTATATAATTTTTTAAATCATTACTATATAATTTTTGAAATCATTGCTATATAATTTTTGAAATCATTACTATATAATTTTTGAAATCATTACTATATAATTTTTGAAATCATTACTATATAATTTTTGAAATCCTTGCTATATAATTTTTGAAATCATTACTATATAATTTGGATACCAATCGATAGAGAATTGACTCTATAACAATAAATACGAAACGATTTTCCCCACTTTCTATCTGTGCGTAAATCTAAACGCAGATTCCATGAACAAAGCTTTTTCACCAGAAGTGCTTGCCTTTGGAACACTATTCCGCTGGCATGCTTGCTAGTTAAATACAACATGGTACCCTTCAAATCTGATGTAAACAAATTCTTGTTGAACCGTCCCCATAAATAATCAAATTTTACCCAATTTACACCATTACCGATTACTACACTATCACCTTACATTTATTAACTTTTTTCTTTTATTTTTTTTTACATAGGCGTCACTACTTATCAAGGCCGAGAGGCCACTCAAGGATAAGGGTTAAAGAGTGTACAGTAGTCAAAAGGACAATATAGTAATCGATAGTAATGGAAGTTTGTTAACTTAAGTGTAACGGCTCATCAGAAACTTGTTTACGTTGGACTTGAAGACAACCATATATTGGAAAGCAGGAAAACGGAAGACAATTCCACAGGCGTGCAGTTCTAAGAAAAAAGCTTTGATCATGGAATCTACGTTTAGATAAAGAATGGGGGGAATTATTGATAGTGTTTTCAGCTAGAAAAGTGTTTCTTGTGAAAGTTTGGCGGAGGGGGGGGGGACCATAGATTGAAGCTCAGTCGAACACATTCCATGAAAATAACGATAAAGCAGAGACAAACTCGCAACATCTCTTCTGCAAGAAAGAGGTTGCAACGAAGACATCTCCCACGAGGCCACAAAGTCTATTTTGAACCCTATCAAGGCAGGACAAGTCCTTTCTAGCAGCTCCTGCCCAGATGTGGCAACAGTATTCCATCCTTGGACGTACCTGGCTCTTATATAGATAGAGAATTGCATCAGCAGTGAGATATCTACTGGATTGATAAGAAGGATCCGACCATTTTTCCAGCGGCCTTGGCAACAGATTTGATGTACGTATTCCATTTAAGATCAGGAGTAAAGGTCAAGTCCAGAAGCTTGTCAAAACTTGCGGCCTCCCCAAGACAAGAGCCATTCATTTTAATTGATGCCAGATGGGGATCAGAACGTTGATGATATAAAGATAGAAGCTTGGTTTTAGATGCATTAAAAGTAACCAGCCACTCCTTTCCCCATTGTACAACGTGATCAAGATCCGAGGAGAGAGAATCGGAGAGAATTTGGTTGTTTACTGTCTTAGATGTGCTACCATAGATGGCAGTGTCATCAGCAAAAATGTTTACAAATGATGTAAGGATGTGATTTGGAAGATCGCTAATGTAGATCAGGAAAAGAGTTGGGCCCAATATGAACCCCTGAGGGACTCCAGCATTAATACTGTGAGCTTCTGATTTTTGTCCATCAACTACTACTCTTATTAACCTATCAGAGAGAAATGATTTAATAATTGAGAAGACATTTCCAGCTATACCATAGCTGGAGATCTTGTGAAGTAAACCTTTATGCCATACCCTATCAAAGGCCTTAGATATGTCAAGAGCAATTGCCCTAGAAAGGTTGCCTCTGTCGAGAGATTCGCTAATCCTATGAGATATAACTGTAAGCACATCTGCTGTAGATCTAGCAGAACGGAAACCATATTGTGTGTCACTAAGAAGGTTATTTTTGCTGAGATGGTTGATTACTTCTCTATTTAACACAGATTCCAGCAACTTACTCATGACGCACAGGAGACTTATTGGCCTACACTGAGAGGGGAATGAACGATCAACTGAATTCTTAAATACAGGGCATACTGATGAGATTTTCCAGGGTGATGGGAAGCAATTCTCCTTAAGACAACGTTTAAACAGTTTTGTAAGTATGGGTGCTAGTTCAGGTTGAAATTTTTTGAGTACTATAATTGGAATATCGTCAGGGCCGGTTGCTTTACTGGAGTCAAGGTTTTTGATTAGCTTGGCAACATCATGTACAGATATATGTATATCACATAGCATGTTTTCTGATACAGGGGGAAATATTGGGGGTTGGCGGCCTTGGTCGCAAAGGGTAGAATTAGCTGCAAAGTTCATGGCGAAGAGTTTGGCTTTGTCTAATGCTGATGAGATTAACTCAGGTCCATTGATGATAGTTGGGATAGAGCACACGCTTCTGTTCAGGATTCTGTTTGCTATTTGCCAAAACTGGTGGGAACCAAGCTGCTGCTCAGCTACTTTGAACTTGACAGACTGAGCATATAACTCTCTTGCGTTCTTTATTACTTTCTTACAATGGTTTCTGGCAGTCCTGAAAGTGGCTTTAGTTTCCATGCATCTATTACATTGGAAGCAATGGAAAAAGTGGTTTCTGTGTGCAATAGCAGCAGCACATTCTGGAGAGAACCATGACTGGCTGTTAGATTTTTGCTGGAACTTTTTCGAGGGTATAACACTTATCCTCGAGTAGCTTTCGGGCTTTGATAAGTGGTGACTCTCAAGTTAAAAAAAAAAAAAAATTCACGGCCGGACAACGGTGCCTAGCTAATCCTATCTAAAAAATATGTGTGTGTGTGTGTGAGAGACCTTTTAAAAAACTCGTTTCTTATCGTTGAGCATTTTCAGTTTAAATAAAAAGTCTGCCAATTTAGCTCTTATGTGCAGATCATTATATAATGATTAGATCACGATGATAGACGTTAAAAAAAATCTTTTTAAATAAATGTTTAAATTTCAACAGTATTTCTCGCGGTTAACGATAGTCGAATGGATTAGGTCCTTGCTAATGAAGCCAGAAATGGCTTCTGTTACCGGGTTCGAATCTATCAACCAGTGTTAATCGTGACACTCTCCTGCACTGATGATTCCCGAAAAGATGAAACACTGGTGTCTGTAGATATTTAAGAATTATTATAGTAAATAATTATATATACACAGACACAGTTCGTAAACTCGAACAGTGCTAGTTAGCTCTCTCTCTCTCCCCCCCCCCTCTCTCTCTCTCTCTCTCTATAGTATATATATATATATATATATATATATATATATATATATATATATATATACATATATATATAAGTAATATGATTAATAATTTATAATTAAAATTAAAAATCGATTTCATAAGGAAGAACAAACAAAATCAATAAATTGTACGATCGTTTCGGAAACGATGTTTTTTATTATGATAGACATTGAGTCTTGGACAATAATTTTATCATATAGTTTTTGAAAACAAAGTCTCCTCATCAGCAAAAATATTGGGTGGGTGGGGTTTTAACTAAAGACACCAAAATAAACCTAGCATTTTTATTTTATTTTTTATTCATCCTACATTGCTGAGCAAAAAAGTAACTGTTTTCCTTTATATTTTAAATATTTTCCAGATACATCTGCCTTACTTAAAAATGCTAGGTTTATTTTGTTGATGGGGAGACTTTGTTTTCAAAAACTATATGATAAAATTATTGTCCAAAACTCACTGTCTATCACAATAAAAACATCGTTTCCGAAACGATCGTACAATTTATTGATTTTGTTTGTTCTTCCTTATGAAACCGATTTTTAATTTTAATTATAAATTATCAATCATCTTACTCAATATTAAAATAGCTCTAGTATATATATGCCTATTGAGCTTGTTATATATTTACATTACAACGAGCACTGTTTTCTTTTATTTTAATTGTATTATTGAATGCACTAATACATTAAAATATACTCTGCTCTTTAGACTTTTGTTCTAATCCCCAAAGTATATATACATATATATATATATATATATATATATATATATATATATATATAGATATATATATATATATATATATATATATATATAGTACTAACTAGCTCTACCTACGTATTGAGCACTTTTAAAGTACTTAAATTTTACGCATAAATCTATACTTTCGTATATTAATTTTATGTGAGTAAATTAAGTAGTTATATATTACACACACACACGAGAGAGAGAGCACGGTTCGGGTTCACGAACTATAAAAGTAGTATAGTTAAATAGACAGGTATTACAGTTATTAGTAGTAAAACTAATTCCATTTTTTTTTTTTTTTTTTTAAACAAGACAACTAAACTTTTGTGTCTGTGTGTCCCAACCAAAGATTTAATTTCGCCTGACAAGGTCGCACTTAAATAGACCACTTGTCAACAATTGCCAATATGTCCTCCTGGTCTTCTTATTCGACTTTCTTCTCCTCCTATAGTAATTTTATCTTAAAATAAATAAAACATAAGTAATAAATTTAAAAAAGAAAAAAAGTTTTTAAGATTACTATCATTATTTTGTGCAGCCATTTAATGGACAGTAGTAGCACGTTTTTCTTTTTTCTCTTTTATGAAAGAGCGGACGACAATATTGGAAATTAAATAAGGGATGTCTCTCCTTTTTTTATATATACAATTGCATGGCGGCTTCTATATTAAACATGGATCACACGTAAGTAACATAAGCATATATATATATATATATATATATATATATATATATTACGAAGTGAATTTATCCGGCGTTGTCCGGATGGAACAATTTAGAAGTTTTAATTATTATTATTTTTTTCTGAATGAACTATTTCGATGATTAGCGGTTTTATTATAGCAATTTGGACTCGATATTGATCTTTTTTTTTTTTTCACTGTTTCACAATATCCAACAAAGCACACAAAAAAGAGGAAGGGTGAAAAAAATAAATATACAACAAATAAATGTTACCAAAGGCAAGATAAGTTACATTTCTACCTACCTGGATGTTTTTTTTTGTGTGTGTGTGTGTGTGTGTGTGTGTGTGTCTGTCTGTCTGTCTGTGTGTTTTAACTTATTTTAGAGCGTCTATTTACTTTGAAACAAAAGCAGTGTCTAGTCTGTTGAATTAGAACGAAAAAATGTCAGTTTTGTCAATTTAGACCCTCGATAATCGCTCAAAAATCGAAAATTAAACCAGATGTTTGTAAGAACGTTACATTTTCGCACGATTGGTGACATTTATTGGATGGGTTTCTACTAGTATTTTGTTTCATTTTCGATTTTTGAGTGATTATCGCGGATCCAAATGCCTATAACAAAGCTGCCATTTTTTTTCATTCTAATTCAACAAACTTGACACTATTTTTGGCTCAAAGTAAATAAACGCTTTATAATAAGTTAAAATACAAAAAAAAAAATTCAAGAAGAGGAGCAACTTATCTTGTCTTTGGTAACTTTTATTTGTTGTTTTTTTTTGTTTGTTTCACCTCCTACTTTTTTTTTGTTAGTTATTTAAAAAAAAAAAAATGCCTTATTTATTTCTTGTAAATTTCTGAATGAGTTCTTTGGATGAATGATTTCAAATATTTAGCGAATGTTCTGGAATTGAATGTTAGGTGCCTATATAGATCATCCCCCATGGCAGATGGTCCTGGATATGACCTTAAACTATATCCGATGGTGAGGCCCCAGTTTGCAAGCTTTGGGGAGTGTGGAGCCACCCTTTAATTGCCATTGCTCCCAGGTCCACTCTGACCCGGACTCTGGTAGTACCTGTTAGGCTCCCAACTATGGGTTAAATAGAAACCGACTTAAATATATATATATATATATATATATATATATATATATATATATATATATATATATATATATATATATATATATATATATATATATATATACACACACACTCTATTAAAAAAATTGTTCTTCAAAATCACTGGATTCGGCATTAAATAACCTGAAAAGGGTTGATATACCGTAAAACAACCAACCAACCAAGCAACCCATGGCAGGTGTTATTGGCTATATTAGGATAACAGTCGAAAGTAGACCAAACAAAATTAAATCTGGGTTCCTGATATAACCAGGAAAACATTTTTTCATTGATGATTTATTTACATTGTTGAATTGAGGTCAATTTGCAGTTTATAACTCAACAACACTCGCTT
This sequence comes from Euprymna scolopes, assembly GCF_053919585.1. Taxonomy (NCBI): domain Eukaryota; kingdom Metazoa; phylum Mollusca; class Cephalopoda; order Sepiida; family Sepiolidae; genus Euprymna; species Euprymna scolopes. The sequence continues at coordinate 42,098,984 of NC_136525.1, forward strand.
TTAATAATTGGCAACTTTTACATATTTTCGTGTCTGCTGAAAACGAATATGACATTTAAAACTGGCGCCGACAAATAATTTTCCTGATATTATCACAGCTTTTGGTGCTTCTATATTATAGTAATAAAAAAATATTAAATTTCATGTAAAACAAATAGTACCTACATAATTGTCATATCGCAAATAGTAACTTATCCCCCCCCCAATTTTTTTCAATGCAGTACTTAATAGTTTTCATTGGGCGCCATTTTGTTTTTAAAATATTTAAATCTATATATGTATAACTGAAAACACTATCAATAATTCCCCCCACCCACTCTTTATCTGTGCCTAAACCTAAATGTAGATTCCATGAACAAAGCTTCTTTCTTAGAACTGCACGCCTGTGGAATTGTCTTCCGTACACTCTTTAACCCTTATCCTCGAGTGGCCTCTTGGCCTTAATAATGTGGTGATGCCTGTATAAAAAAAAAAAAAAGTGAAATTGTCTGTGTACATCTCCCTTCCAAATAACTCTGTCAATTTTCGGTCTACAGACTCGAAATTTGATGTAAGGAGTATTGAGATTTGAGAAAATCTTTTTAATCCGTTTTCGGCCAGAAATTTGTCTGTCAAAGGGTCAAAGTTCAATCATTTGACCATTGAAAACTCTACCAAACTCCTCCGCCAGTTTTGGATGTAAACACTTGAAATTTTAAATGTAGGTTACTTGGACATGGATCAAACTTTTTAATTTGATTTGAGCCGAAAAAAATAAAGGTTAAGGGGTCAAAATTGGAGTCAAAGTTTTAAAAAAGTTGACCTCTGCGGTCTCTACCAAATTACTCAGCCAATTTGTGGTCTAAACATTTGAAATTTTACATAAAGAGTATTCAGACATAGGGCAAGCTTTTTAATCAGTTTGGGTAAAAAATTTTAGCTGCCAAAGTTCAAAAGATTTTACCTTTGCGGTGTCTAGCAAACTACTCAGCCAATTTTAGGTCTAAACATTTGAAATTTAGGTGCTAATGCAGAGAGTGATCCACACTATTTTTTGAATCGTATTTCCACGTTTAATTAAAGTTTTATGATATGTTTTTTATTCAATTGTAACAGATACAGAATAGGTACAAAACACCCTTTCCTCCCCATGTTAAGAATGGCTTTTTGAATAATAGCGTTATTATTTCAGCACGGATCACTCTCTGCATGAGTACCGAAATTTATACATAACAGGTATTCAGACATGTGGCAAGCATTTTAATTAGTTTTGGGGCATAAATTTGGCTGCCAAAAGGTCAAAAAAAAATTGACTTCTGCGGTCCCTATGAAATTACTCAGACAAATTTTGGTCTAAACATTTGAAATGTCACATAAAGTGTATTCAAACGTAGGGCAAGTTATGAACAATGCATAGGGCCCAAGCAAGTCGGGTTGAACTGCTAATATTTAATAAAATAAAAATTATATATGTATATATTTCCCCAAAACCTTCCACAAAACCACCTTTGACTTCATTGTATATTTATTTATCTCTCTCTCTCTCTCTCTCTCTCTCTCTCTCTCTCTCTCTCTATATATATATATATATATATATATATATATATATATATATATATATATATATATATATATATATATATTTCCCTAAACCCTCTAGCCTTCATGGATTAGGAGACTAAAACTTATTGCTATGGTTTCAAATGATCTGAAATAACAGCAAGGGGAGACTTGATCTCAAATATTTCTCATATGTTATATCTCCCCTCTTTTGGAAATAGAGTACGATTATGAATATATCCAAGATCAAATAATCCTTATACACTGTGAAATTTACTTCATGTATGATAACCAAAGAGGTGATATATAAAATATGAGAAATATTTGGAATCAAGTCTCCCTTTGCTTTTATTTCAGATCATTTGAAACCATAGCCGCAAGTTTTAGTCTCCCCTCCATCAAGGTCAGAGATTTTGGGGAAATATCAGATATTTTGTAATTCATATGAAAAAATTGGAAAACAAATGACTGATTGAAACATTTTATGGCTGTAAAAAAATGCCAAATAAAGGCTCTAGATGATAGATGATTCCCTTAATGTGTGACCTTAAGTGTAAATGTCACAAAGCCCACTACACAATTCAGGTCATTACCTTTCCAACAAGCCTTAATTTGTTAAATTTTGATAAATAATCACTGAGATTTGAAACTTATAAAATTACCAAAAAAGGTGGTATATATATATATATATATATATATATATATATATATATATATATATATATATATGCATGCACTTGTAGCCAAATTGAATATTGAAATGCTCATATCTTTGGTTCTATGGGACGAAACTGCATGAAAATTTGCAGGCTTTTTGAAGATTATAATACTATTTTATGGCTACAATTTTATGACAATTGGTAAAAAGGAACCTATATTTTCGAACCAGTAAAATATACCCAAATTGCCCACGTAGTATCCTGGCAAGCCACCTTCAGTTTTGCTGCTTTGAGATGAATTTTGATTAGGTTTTTTTTTTGTTGTTGTTGTTGTTGTTGTTGTTGTTGTTTAGTTGTTTACCCTGTGGCCTTGCCAGGCTACTAATAGACTTGAGAGAGAGAGAGAGAGAGAGAGAGAGAGAGAGAGAGAGAGAGAGAGAGAGATGAGAATATTGTAGGCAAAATCCAACAATATCTAAATGTGAGGCAAAGAAGATTTGGGTCAATTTGTAGTTTATTTCCAGCTGGACACTCGCCTTTAAATTGATGACATATAAAAGTTTTCGGGTTTGCTGAAAACGAATATCACATTTAAAACTGGTACCGGCAAATAGTTTTCCTGACATTAACACATTTTTTTTTTTTGTTTTTTTTTTCAATGTTATATATTTTGCTCTTCAGTGGTTGCCATATTTTTTTTTTTTTAACTTCAGACGATTAGATAAACAACGCACATGCGTGCAAACTGTGTTTTTTCTTCAACTTAAGTAAAACAAAATGGCGACCAATGAAAATGAAAACCATTAAGCAATACATATTTCCGATTTAATACAACCAGCAGCAAAATTCCACCCCTTCTCTGTTGAGATCCCTAAATGCCGGAAAACCTTCTACTCTAATAGTTTCTTCCCTCGGACTGCTAGACTTTGGAATTCCCCTCTGTTCCCTGTTTCCCTGACCGAACTAAGATGCAACAGTTTAAATGTAATGTGAGCAGACATTTCGCTGCTAACCCCCCACCCCCCCGCCCTCAGTTTCCAAATAGCAACCCCTTACTCTTCAAGTGGCAATATGCCTTGTCTGGAGTGAAAATGAGTATAAATAGATAAAACAAAACATTGAGATAAATCAACCCAATAAATATTACGGGTGCAAATAAGTTGATATTTATGCATTTATGTTACTGTGCTCTTTTAAAAATCGTATTTTCAAGTTAAATTCAAGTTTTACTATATCTTTTTTTTTTTTTTCTTAAATTGTTAGATGAAAGTACAGAATAGTCACAAAACACACTCCCCCCTCCCCATGTTAAGAATGGCTTTCAAAATAATCAGTACCAATAAGTTAAAACACAAAACATTTAGGTAGGTGGAAGAGTAACATATCGTGCCTTTTTTTTTTTAATGGAAATCGCTCCAGACAAAGCATCAAGTCACTTGATGTAAAAAGCTAAAAAAAAAATATATATATATTATTTCAAGGTCAAAAACTTGCCAACAATATAAGTATTAGATGGAGTAGATTCTGACCCAGAAAACAGCAATTCTTTCCTCTTTGTCAGAAACATTGTTTATAGAATGTGAGGACTAAAGGATGAAATAAGGGAGACAAGAGTTGCAAGGCTGCTAAAAATAAATCCAATATCAACTTTCTATTCTCTTTCGGTAACATTTAATGCCGTTTTGAAGTTTAGATAAACAAAAATATGAGACAAATACTGGGATATATTTAGGGGTACACCGTCTATAAGAAAACGTAATTATTGTAAAGGAATTTTGAAAAATTTTAATTATTGTAAAAGAATTTAATTAATATTTAATTATTAATTACTTAATAATTATTATCATAAAAATATAATTATTGTAAAAGAATTTTTAAATAATTAAAAGTCATATTTAAGTAAACTTATTTGATTGGCTATTAAAAGTTTTTTTTTTTTTTACTTTATTTTAAAATTAGGAAAAATCAGTAGATCTCATTAAATCATTCATAAGCAAAAATCGAAAACGCAACGGCTAAACCTTAACTCCAATAAAATCATTTAATAAAAAAATTCTGTTTTTAATAAAAAAAAAACATTGAATGATACATATTGTTTTCTAATATTGTTTCAATTTAATTTTATTACGTCAATTACAATATTATTTCGTTTGTCAATTTTAAAATCCTTTTTTTAATAATTTCATCAATTTCAATATCCAATCAAATTACATTTTTATAGACGGTGTACCCCCAAATATGTCCGAGTATTTTCCCCCATATTAACTACAAGAGGGCCACATTTATTTGTTAGATATTGGTGGAATTTTTTGTACCAATAATAGTGCAGCCCCCCCCCCCTGTTTACTTTTATTATTTTTTATCTGGTTCTTATCTTTGATTTTCTGTATTTCGTATCCTTTTATGATTCTTAGTTTCGCACATTTTGGGTTTGTACAAAACTCCCTTTAATTTGAAGAAAAGAGAAATGCTAGCTCCTTGATGATGTCACGAGTCCAACGTGAAATCCAGCCTCTTTTGAAATTCCGACGACGAGGATATTGGATGTTCATTTCATTGCCCGGTACTGAAAATGGAATTTTGACGAGCCTCCTTCAAAGAAGAGAACCCGGCAAGAATACACCGGACATGCGACTAGGCATGCTTCTGAAAACCATCTACGTGGCTATGGTCTACACGTATTTGGAAGGAGTGTAATTTTTAGAAAAATCTTTGTTTTGCGTGACTACAGTTTGCACGTAAATGGAAGGAGAGAAATTTCTAAAAGGACTTTAAACGAGAAAAAAAAAAGAAAAAGGCGCATGCCTGACTGGCATTCAATTTGTGAGTACGTTCCTGAAATTTATTACATATGAGAGTGTGACTAGGAACTACTATTTTGAATCATAATATTGTGTTCGTTCATGGATACGACATTTTAATATAAGAATCAGTGTTATTTTTTTTCATTATATGTTACCTTGGCGTTCTTTGAATTTAATGCCCGCAAAGGGAAAAATTTGCAACTAATTTTATTGTGAATAAAATGTCTTCTTCGTTTTGAAGCAAGACCTTTATATTTTATTCTTCCCCCCCCCCTTTTTATTTCATGCTTTTATTTTTTTTAGGCTAGTTACTTTTGCGTCGAATTTATCTGGAAACAAGATAAATTTCCGACAATATGTGTTTTGGGTTTTTTTACTATACACATAGATTCGAAAAAGTTGTCACAAAACAAACATATAAGAAATAAATGTTATCACAGGCAAAATAAGTTATTTTTCTACCTAACTGGATAATTTTTTAGTGTTTTTATTTAATCTAACATGTTTATTCAACTCGAAAAACATACAGTGTTTACCAATGTATTGGAAAATTAAAAATGGCACCGGACTCTCTCTTGAACACGGTAAGTTTGGGAAAAGGAGTTAAAAAAAAAAACTATACAAAATACCGTTAAAAACCCACCGAATATATGTCAGCCTATGTCACGGTAACATATATTGAACGAGTTTCTAACAGTATTTTGTATAGTTTTTTTTCTTTTTCTTTTTTAACTCATTTTCGCAAACTTATCGTGTTCAACGGAGAGTCCGGCGCCCATTTGTAATTTTCAAATACATCGGTAAACACTGTATGTTTTTCGAGCTGAATAAACATGTTATATTAAATAAAAACGCTAAAAAATTATTCAGTTTGGTAGAAAAGTAACTTATTTTGCCTTTGATAATATTTATTTGTTATATATTTGTTTTGTTTTAGTTTTGTTTTTTACTTTTTCGAATCTATGTGTATAACGTTGTT
>NC_136525.1:42112464-42122464 GCF_053919585.1 Euprymna scolopes
TCATTAATGTAGATCAGGAAAAGAGTTGGGCCCAGGATGGATCCCTGAGGGACACCGGCATTAATACTGTGAGCTTCTGATTTTTGCCCCTCAACTACTACTCTTATGAACCTATCAGAAAGAAATGATTTAATAATTGAGAAGACATTTCCAGCTATACCATAGCTAGTGATCTTATGAAGTAAACCTTTATGCCATACCCTATCAAAGGCTTTAGATATGTCAAGAGCAATTGCCCTAGAAAGATTGCCACCGTCGAGAGATTTGCTAATCCTATGCGATATAACTGTAAGGACATCTGCTGTAGATCTAGCAGAACGGAAACCATATTGAGTGTCACTAAGAAGGTTATTTTTGTTGAGATGTTTGATTACTTCTGTATTTAACACAGATTCTAGCAACTTACTCATGACGCACAGGAGACTTATTGGCCTGTACTGAGAGGGGGATGAGCGATCACCTGAATTCTTAAATACAGGGCATACTGATGAGATTTTCCAGGGAGATGGGAAACTATTCTCCTTAAGACAACGTTTAAACAGTTTTGTAAGTATGGGCGCTAATTCAGGTTGAAGTTTTTTGAGTACTATAATTGGAATACCATCAGGGCCAGTTGCTTTACTCGAATCAAGGTTTTTGATTAGCTTCGCAACATCACGTACAGATATACGTATATCACATAGCATGTTTTCTGATACAGGAGGAAATATTGGGGGTTGGCGGTCTTGGTCGCAAAGGGTAGAATTAGCTGCAAAGTTCTTGACAAAGAGTTTGGCTTTGTCTGATGCTGACGAGATTACCTCAGGTCCATTGATGATAGTTGGGATGGAGCACACGCTTCTGTTCAGGATTCTGCTTGCTATTTGCCAAAACTGGTGGGAACCAAGCCGCTGCTCAGCTACTTTGGACTTAACAGATTGAGCATACAACACTCTTGCGTTCCTTATTACTTTCTTACAATGGTTGCTGGCAGTCCTGAAAACGGCTTTAGTTTCCATACATCTATTACGTTTGAAGCAGTGGAAAAAGTGATTTCTGTGCGCAATGGCAGCAGCACATTCTGGAGAGAACCATGGCTGGCTGTTAGGTTTTTGCTGAAACTTTTTAGAGGGTATGAAATGGTCAATACCTACAATTAACCATTCAGTTAGGTCTAATACTATAGAGGACACATCCTTTTTAAACATGGAATGCAGAGGTAGATCAGATATAAATGTACGGAAGCTATCCCAGTCAGCCTTAGTGTATCGATATACTGTACGATGAAGAGGTACGTCTGGGGACTTATTACATTTCATTTTTATCTTAATTGATACAACAGAGTGATCGGAAGATCTAAGAGGCGACAGAACAGAAACTGAACATAGTTCAGGGCAAGTTGTGAGAAAAAGGTCTAGTAGGCTCGCATACTGGCCGTCATTATCGGGCACACAGGTAGGTTCCTGAACAATCTGAGTGAGGTCATAGGCAATGGAGAAATCATGACAGAACCTCCCCTCATCATCGGTCTTGTTTGAGTGGGTCAACCATTCGACATTGTGAACATTGAAGTCTCCACATACGTGAATGTTAGCTGAAGGATAAGTAGAAAGGACTTGGTCAATTTTCTCAGATATGCTTTGAAAGATAGTAACTCCGCTGTTGTGGGGGCGATAGAGAGTAAATATAAATGCAGTAGTGTGAGCTAAAGCAACCCGGAAGCACATATAGGGTAAGTTAGGATCTTCCCTGGAGATGTCCCTCCCACATGGAAAGCTATCTTTAATATAGGCACATATTCCATGCCCATGGCGATCTTGGGGGTCAGATTTAGAAGTTAAGTTAGAGTATCCTGAAATTGCAAACTCATCTAGGGAAATAGCCTGTCCAATGCCAGTTTCACTTAAAAATAAAAGGTCTGGTTTAGTCTCCTGTAATTGGGTTTCAACCTCTGGAAGGTTAGAACGAAGACCCCTGATGTTGGAGAAGGAGACATGGTAGTAGGGGTCTACGTTGGAAGTTGGAGAACCGGGTTTAATCGTGTATTTTTTCTTGAAACTTGTCATGATGAAATTTTGGAATTTGTGGACTAGGTCGACAGATTTACTTAGAGCAGGACAGAGAGGGGAAATTAAGAGAGAAAAAGAAACGAAGAATTTTTTTTTTTTTTATTTGTAGCTAATGATAAGGTAAAGCCGTAACAATTACCCACTAGTATGGCATCGAGAGGCCCCACCAGAAGCTACTGCATGGTCCAGAATCCATTCACCAAATGGCAATACAGCAGCCCCAGTACTTTGCACCTGCTGATAGGACAGCCTCCTTAGTGGTTAATCCAAGGTTCGGGTCCCTGACTATCAGGCGGATAACGTCAGCCCAGACAAAACGTTTACCTCCAGCACCCTTACTAGTGACATGGCTACAAGGATAGACATAGAAACAGAAAATTTCCGCCATCTCAGCCAACTGTTCGCAAAAATACTGCCAACCTAGAAAACAGCTTTTTCTTCTCCCTTTGTCCGAAAAATCACTCATTTAAAAAATGAGGACTGAGGGACAAATAAGAAGAAGCGAGAGTAACAGGAGCTGCCGATAACGCATCCACAATGCGTTTTCTACTCTCCATATATATATATATATATATATAAAATCAAATCAATAAGGGTTTTATCACTCAATAAAGAGTCCCTCCCTGGACTTTAGCTATTTAACTCTGTCCCGAGCTATCCGCTGTCAGGTGGGACCCATGTGCTGTGTCAGGTCGCTCCTCCATCTCGTTCTTGGTCTTCCCTTATGCCCCTTATGTTCACGAGGTGTTCATTACATTGTCCTGATGGACTGTCTGTTGTCATGGCTGGCTACGTGCACTGTCCATCTGTGTTTGGATGTTTCAGGGCACACACACACACACACACACACACACAAATATATAATTATAAAACTCAAATGACCTTGTAACGAGTGTTGTAACCCAACATTCGGTTTACGACTTCCGATTGTGCATGCGTACATAAACATAAACCCATAACAGCGTAAACAAATAAACATAAATCACTACTTTTACAGAATTTGACCTATGCACTGAAATATTAACGTTATTATTCAGAAATTATTATTTAATATGGGAAGGGTGAGGATGTTTTGCAACTATTCTGTATTACAAGTATACTGTCGCAATTTTCTTTCAAATAAATCAACTTTAATCCGTTGACAACGTATTGTTTTACTGTGTACGTTTTCAGCGTCCCAATTGTTTTTTTTTTTTTGCGTTTAAATTATCTAAATAATTCTTAATACTTTCTGCATTTTTTTACATCATTAAATTCCGTATTACGTTTAAGTTATTTTAACGCAATTTTCTTACAAATAAATCTACTTTAACCTTTGACAAACATAAGAGCATTTTACAACGTATTGTTTTACTGTGTACGTTTTCAGCGTCCCAATTGTTTTTTTTTTTGCGTTTAAATTAAACAATGTATCAAAATTTGAATAGTGCAGGTTTATCTATTAGTATGGCAAACCACTTATAATTCAATGGCTGTAAGTTTTCAAAAATAAAGAATTATAAACAGAACGACTCATAGAAATCTATCTATATTCTTTTTCATTTTTAATATACTTTCATAGAAATGTTTCTGTTATGTCACAAAAACTATTTTCTTTACGTCACAAGTGTCACGCTCATACATTAATTCCATCATACCTAATATAACATACTGACCCAACGGGTCACGGGTAGTCTAGTATATATATATATATATATATATATATATATATATATATATATATATATAAACTATCCACTTATTTTGTGCTTAACATGTTTTATTAACTACTTGTTCTTATATATATATATATATATATAAATATATACCATTGAATTTCAACAAGGTTGTTGATAGTGGTCAATGAAAAACTTTTCATTTAATGACTGGCTCCGAGTAAAACCAGCAGTTAATTGTTGCCTGACAATGTCTAATAAGACTGAAACAGTAAATTTATTGTAGTGCCTTATGGTAATTTTATTTATCTAAATTGAATATTATACATATACACACACACACATATATATATATCTATATCTATCTATATATCTATAAAAGTGAACGTGTCTGTCTGTCTGTCTGTGTGTCTGTCTGTCTGTGTACATTTCCCTATGCAATAACTCTGTCAATTTTTAGTCTATAGACTCGAAATTTGAAATACCGGGTACTGAGATTTGGGAAAATCGATGTGACGGGTGTCAGCCAGAAATTTGGCTGTTAAGGGGTCAAATTTCAACGATTTGACCTTTAAGAACTCTACCAAACTCGTCCGACAATTTTGGGTCTAAACACTTGAAATTTTAGATATAGGTTCCTTGAACCTGGATCTAATTTAATAAAGTGATTTGAGCCCGAAACTAAATTTTAAGGGGTCATAATAGGGGTCAAATAAAAAAAAAATTACTCTTTCTTTTTTTTTTTTGCTCAGCATACACCTGCAAACACCCGGGCAACGCCGGGCTGAAATGCTAGTATATCTATAAAAGTGAACGTGTCTGTCTGTCTGTCTGTCTGTCTGTCTGTGTACATTTCCCTATGCAATAACTCTGTCAATTTTTAGTCTACAGACTCGAAATTTGAAATACCGCGTACTGAGATTTGGGAAAATCGATGTGACGGGTGTCAGCCAGAAATTTGGCTGTTAAGGGGTCAAATTTCAACGATTTGACCTTTAAGAACTCTACCAAACTCCTCTGACAATTTTGGGTCTAGACACTTGAAATTTTAGATATAGGTTCCTTGAACCTGGATCTAACTTAATAAAGAAAATTTACTCTTTTTTTTTTTTTTTGCTCAGCATACACCTCCAAACACCCGGGCAACGCCGAGCTGAAATGCTAGTATATATATATATATATATATATATATATATATATATATATAAATTGAACTAGCAGGCTGCCTGATATTGCTCGGTCATAAAATAAATGCACTTACATATTACATTTTAATTGTTGCAGATTTCGTATTTATTATTATAGAGCAAATTCTCTATTGATTATTATATTGTACCCAATATATAGTAGTGATTTCAAAAGTTGTAAAAAACAATAAAACATGACTTGGTGGGCATCAGCTAAAATGGAAACCAAAACGTTTAGTTCTTCAGCCTTATTCATTATTAGTTACTATTTGAGCTATCAACAGATGGATGTGAAAGGTTAAAAACTAAGCGACTTAAAGCTATGAGCGTTTTGCTTTTTTGCAATTTGAAATTTTTTTTTTTTAATTTGACTCCTTAGTAGCTATTTTTATCGGCTAAAAACAAATTTGAAAATGTCTCATACATCCAAATCCCCTTAATCTCGAGTTTCAAGTCTGTAGGCAAAAAATTCAGAGTGGAGTTTGATAGAGATTTTCTGCACTCACACAAATATATATATATATATATATATATATATATATATGATGAAAATAATGGAAATAGTATTCCGACAAAATAGAGAAAATAAAAAAGGAACAAACCGTATTATGTGTTCACCAACGTTTCGTCTTTATTTCGAGACTTCCTCTGGGTGAATGAGATTAAGAAACCAAAAAATATACCAGTACAAAAAATATTTGAAAAAGTTTCACGTGCACAGTGTGACGCAGTTCTATTTAAGAGAAACGGAAAAACTGATGTTGGAAATTCAAAAAGGAAGGGGGGCTGGCGCTGTTAAAGAGAAAGGAAATTTTAGTGACGTCATATAGTCGTTAATTTAATTTTAAAACTATGAACGCAAGTTTATATTCTTATTGGGAAAAAGATATATCTGTTGAAATTTAAATATAAGTTTGTAACAGTAATGAAATTAGTGTTTTTTATGTAATTTATTGATTGAGATTATGTGTTAATTATTACAGGGGGTGTTTGAATGGTGTGAGAAAGTTAACCTGTGTCCACAGTTAAATGATGTTCTTTTAATAACAGTTTACTTATTAATGGCGCTATGTTATAGAAACCTCCACGTTGTTTAATAGTGCTTGAAATTATATATATATATATATATATATATATATATATATATATATATATATATATATATATATATTCAGTCACATTCTCTTCAGATGTTTACCTAAAAAAAAACTTATAAAAACAACATTTTGGACAACTTACATGGTTCATATAACCGACACTCTCTTCCGTTCCTTCTCAGTTACAAAGATTATGGAGTAAATGACTAAACATGCAGCAATAACATAATTTTGCAAACTTGTTAGCCACAATACGAAACAATATTGTAATGTATACCTTTTGAAAAGTAATAAATAACTGAGAAAACTTGATATTTGGAACTTGGAGAATTATTATACCACACACGCACGCACGCTTGTATTATCTCTTCTTCTTCTATATAAATAAAATGAACTCATTTTTCCCCTCCAACTTTGACCTCAATAGGATTAAAAATCGTGACATTACATGCAAATGTAATGTGTACAGACTGTAGCACATTATCTGAGGTTTGCTATAGGCCTATTAACTCTACAGTTCCTCGACAATGGTACATTCCTATATTTTTTACGGTAAGATTCCACTGCCAAAATCGGTTGGATTCAATGGAGGTTGCAACATCTTTTTTCTCTATTAGATTCCTCCTTGAATCTGAAATCATAATGTTGTTGGTTGTTTTTGTTTTACGGCATATCAACACTTTTCAGGTTATTTAATGCTGAATCCAGTGATTTTGAAGAAAAGTTTTTTAATAGAATATATTTGGTGGGGGTGGGGGGGGATTCAAGTCCGTTTCTATTTAACTCATAGTTGGGATCCTAACAGTTACTACCACTCTGGGTCAGAGTAGACCTGGGAGCAATGGCAATTAAAGGGTAGCTCCACACTCCCCAAAGCCCACAAGCTGGGACCTCACCATTGGATATAGTTTAAGGTCATATCTAGAACCCTGAAATTATATAAAAGTTGGTCAGTCATCTCATAGGATGTATAGCAATAACATACTGAATTTTCAAGAGTCCACGACAATTTTAAATGTCTGTATAAAAACGTCTGGAAACTTCTTGAAAGCGCCTCGTATTTAAATGGTAGAACATAGATCCACAAAAGTAGAACTTGACGCAAGATCGGTTTTTTAATGTGGGGAAAATCCAGCTCCCCAAAAAAGGAGCACTCTGAATTGAGGCAAAATGCCTCAGTCTAGAAAGATTTCTCCATTCACTAAGAATATAAAAGATGAAGCATAGTATTAGGAATGTTCATTTTTATAGCTAACTATTAAATACTGCTTAACCGATTTTTAAAAGATTTTATAATCATCTAAACCCCGCAATATGATGGGGGTGGGGAGTACTAGCAGAAGGTATGTTATTAAAAAGAAAGGTTAACCGCATTCTTGTTATATTTCCGGTCTGTCTAAATTTGTCAACATGATTGCAGCTTAAAATAATGTTGCCATTCGAAGGGAGATAAATCTTTGTTGATGAAAGGAATACAACCCTTCACCGGCTAGGTAGAATCGAATATCGATTTGACAGATACAATGCTATCGACTTTTATAAAATTCTTGCTATTTCAGCTTCTCACGCGTTCGTCCGGCTTGTTGCAAATTCCTATTTACTTTGCCTCCCACCGAGGGCAGAGTTAGACACCAGTGTCGTTTTTTAATGTGGAGAAACGGAACACATATTAACAATTGTCTCAGTCGTGAAGAATTTCTCCTCGACTAACTAAGAACAAAAAAATTAAAGTGTAGCATCAGAACAGATACTTGACTTTTATCTTGGTCCGAAGGCCAAGAAATCTCTTATGGGATTCCAACATCCTCTTACAATTATACAGTTTCAGTTTTCTTGATTCCATGTGATTTCTCTTTGTGTTTTTATCTCTGTAGCAGTTTCTGTATGTCCGGCTTGTGCCTGTATCTCCTGTGTAATTGTCTCCGCATTCAATGGTTTCCTTAATATTTCAACTGTTTTTATTGGTTCCCCAACAAAATTCACCCTTGTCCGTTCCTCTATTCGTACTTTTCTCAATAACTATGCCCTGGAATTTTTTGAAATTTTGCACAAATATTAAACATTATATGAGTAAAAAAAATAACAGAACAGATTTTCCAGGAAAACTCCGGTTGCTCTCCTAGGGTTGCCTTTCGGGTTAAAATGACTAAAATTGACACTTTTGTGCTTATTAAAAAAAATTGGTGCCTTGGATTTTTATAAAACTTTCTGAAAAGTTGAACTAACTGATTTCTATATAATTTTGTTTGTCTATACTTTGCGATAACTCTTCGGTGTGCCCCAGGGGCTCTTTTAGGGCTAATAAAAACACTCCATTTTTGGGACTATTTTACCATATTTGTCCAAAATTTTCTGCGTATGTCCATTTAGCAGTTTTGCATGGGGCTGAACTCAAATTTAAATATGTTAAGGCCTTGGGGACTTTTGGGACTAAATGGTGGTGGGAGAGGGGGGGCAATAGTGGACTTAGTCATTTCTTTTTTTGCATGGTGCAGAACTCAAATTTACATATGTTACGGCCTAAAACTGCACCGTTTGTTCATTTTCAACAGGATTTGACGTCTGCTGGGGACTTTTGGGGCTAAATGGGGGGGGGCAAATGCTGAACGTAGTCATTTTTTTTATACTTCGTTCACTGTGCACTCACGGAGGACCATTGCACGCTTCACTTATTATTATTGTTATCCGTTGTATCTTCTCATCCTTTTGATTCCAATTTCTCTCATTTTTTTTTCCAAGTTTTTCGGAATTTCCTTTTCTTCTTTTTCTTCTGTTCTTTCTTCTTCTTTTTTCCTTTCTTTTCTCCTCGTCTTTTTTCTGCTCTGTTTTCCTCTTCTTCCCTTCTGTTTATCTGGTATATAATTGATCATCAGAGTGAGTTTCGAGGAAATTTGGAAATCGCAAGCAGAGATCCCCCCCCACACCCATCACAAGGCTCCCAAAATAAACAGAGATTAAACCATTCCTGTAATGACCCGGTAGCTGTTGATTGCGGTGTAATGCTGGTTTTGTGCAGTTCTAGGAGGTCCACCCTCCCGGACTTTACCTTCTCTCTTTGAGATTGCTAATCACCTGAGGCGCCCTTACCGGGGAATGCCAACGGGGATGCCCAGTCACTTTTTGCACGTCAGAGTGCCCCTCCTTGGGGGCGCTGACTTCTTAATCCCACTTTCCGACCCTTGTCTCATAGTTCTTGCAGTGGGAGAGAACTCAATTTTATCCGTCGCTGGAACCACGAATGGCTTACACTCAGAACGGAAGCAGACTTGTGTCACCGGGTCTGGTCATCCAATGTTCAGTACATGGTGGACTTGTTGGAAAGAGCCGATCCAACCAACCCAGGATGAATGCCGCAACTCTGACCTTGACCTTATGTTCATCTTCCTCCTCTTTTCCCTTCTTTCTCCTCTTCTCTCTTCCCTTTCTTCCCATTCGTTTTCTTCCTCTTCTTCCGGCCCTGTCGGTGGGGCATTAAAATACGCCGACTGCCCCCCTGCAGAGGGTAAAAGTCCCTCAATGGAGGTCCTGGATATGACCTTAAACTATATCCAGTGGTAAGGCCCCAGCTTGTGGGCTTTGGGGAGTGTGGAGCCACCCTTTAATTACCATTGCTCCCAGGTCCACTCTGACCTAGAGTGGTAGTACCTGTTAGGGTCCCAACTATGGGTTAAATAGAAACCGACGTGAAAACAACAAATATATTCTATTAAAAAAATTTTTCTTCAAAATCTTTGGATTTAGCATTA
This sequence comes from Euprymna scolopes, assembly GCF_053919585.1. NCBI lineage: Eukaryota > Metazoa > Mollusca > Cephalopoda > Sepiida > Sepiolidae > Euprymna > Euprymna scolopes. The sequence goes on from NC_136525.1 coordinate 42,122,198, forward strand.
AATAACCCGAAAAGGGTTGATATGCCGTAAAACAAAAACAAACAAATCCTCTTCTTCCTCCTTTCTCTTCTTTCTCCTCTTTTTCTTCCCCCTTCTTCCCTATGCATTTCTTCTTTTTTCTTTTTCTGTTCATCTCCTCTTCTTTCTTCTTCTACCACTCCTCTTCTTTTTATCCTGCTTTCTCTTTTGTCTCCTCTTTTTTCTTCTTCCCTTTCCTTTTCTTCCTCATCATTTTCTTTCTTTTCCTCCCCTTTTTTTCCTTTTCTT